>NC_058083.1:193907583-194207583 GCF_014858855.1 Bufo gargarizans
TCTCCTGGGGATGACTTGTCTGGGGGTGAACCCATGCAGCTGGGGTTTGCTCGCCTGTCCGAGGGGGAGAGGGTACTCCGGAGACGCGAGGGCCGATGCATGTACTGTGGTCTCGGTGGGCATTTTCGGTTGGCATGCCCGAACCGTCCGGGAAACGCTCGCACCTGAGATCCTGTCGGGGGCAGATCTTGGGTGGAGTCTCCTCGTCCCCGGTTTCCCGTGTTGACAAACCACTGATTACTGTTGTCCTCTCCTGGGTCGGGGGCTCGGTGACGACCCAGGCGTTGGTGGACTCTGGTGCTGGTGGTTTGTTCATTGATAGTGTGTTCGCTGCCGCCAATTCCATTCCTCTGCAGCCTCGAGGTTCCCCACTGGCTCTTGAGGCGATAGACGGCAGACCCCTTCTGCCGCCACACGTGACTCAGGAGACCCTTCCAGTGGGGATGGCCATTGGTGCCGTTCACAGAGAGTCGGTCTGTCTCCAGGTTATTTCGTCTCCACACTACTCGGTGGTCTTGGGGTACCCCTGGCTCCAGAAGCATAATCCGACTTTCGATTGGAGATCGGCCGAGATCCTCTCGTGGTCACCGCAGTGTGGGGCTAGTTGCATTCATGGGCCTGTCAAGTTGCTGTGTACTTCCTCGGACTCCCTGTTGCCTCCTGAATACGAGGAGTACCGGGATGTATTCGATAAGGTGCGTGTGGTTGCCCTACCTCCGCACCGCCCATACGATTGTGCCATAGAGTTACAATCTGGTGCCGTTCCTCCTCGTGGCAAAGTCTATCCACTGTCGGTAGCGGAGAATGAGGCCATGGAGGAGTACGTGAGGGAGGCGCTTTCACGCGGACACATTCGCAAATCCTCGTCCCCGGCAGGGGCTGGATTTTTCTTTGTGAAAAAGAAGGGCGGTGAGTTGAGGCCTTGCATCGATTACAGGGGTCTCAATCGCATCACGATCAAGAACGCTTACCCGATACCCTTGATTTCCGAGCTGTTCGATCGCCTCAAAGGGGCCACGGTCTTTACCAAACTCGACCTGAGGGCGGCATATAACCTGGTAAGGATCAGGGCGGGCGATGAGTGGAAGACCGCGTTTAACACCAGGACCGGTCATTATGAATCCTTGGTTATGCCCTTTGGGTTGTGCAATGCGCCCGCAGTCTTCCAGGAATTCATCAATGATGTTTTCCGTGACCTGTTGCAGCAGTGTGTGGTGGTCTATTTGGATGACATCTTGGTATATTCTGAATCCATGGAGGCCCACATTCTGGATGTCAGACGAGTGTTGCAACGGTTACGAGAGAACAAGCTGTTCGGTAAGCTTGAGAAATGCGAATTTCACCGATCCCAGGTAACCTTCTTAGGTTACATCATTTCCGCTGAGGGGTTCTCCATGGATCCTGAGTAGGTTTCGGCTGTCTTACAGTGGCCCCAGCCCAGTGGTCTTCGTGCCCTGCAGCGCTTTTTGGGCTTCGCCAATTATTATCGGAAGTTCATCAGGGACTTTTCCATGCTAGCCAAGCCTCTCACGGATCTGACCAGGAAGGGCAGTAATCCCCAGGTCTGGCCGCTCGAGGCCATCCGAGCTTTTGAGGCTCTAAAGTCCGCCTTTGTGTCGGCTCCGATTCTGTCGCATCCCAACCCTGGGTTGCCTTTTGTCCTCGAGGTGGACGCGTCTGAGACGGGAGTAGGCGCCCTTCTGTCTCAGCGTAGAACACCAGAGGGTCCTCTGCTTCCTTGTGGGTTTTACTCCCGGAAACTGTCTTCCGCGGAGTGCAACTATCAGATTGGTGACAGGGAGTTATTGGCCATCGTGCAGGCCCTTAAAGAATGGAGGCACTTGCTCGAGGGCTCGGTGGTTCCGGTTCTCATCCTGACGGACCACAAGAATCTGACCTACCTCTCTGAGGCCAAGAGATTGACACCACGTCAGGCCAGATGGGCTCTGTTCTTGTCACGTTTTAATTACGTGGTCTCCTACCTACCCGGTTCCAAGAACATCAGAGCGGATGCCTTATCACGGCAGTACTCCGAGCTGTCCGGGGAGGAGTCGATTCCGACTTCGGTCATACCTCCGAATCAGATCCTGGCCGCTATTCGCACCAGCCTGACCTCTCCCCTGGGTGAGCAGATTTTGGCGGCTCAATCTGGTGCTCCCTCTGGGAGACCCAACGGCAGATGTTTTGTGCCTGAGGAGTTGCGCACTCGGTTGTTGCGAACCTACCATAACTCCAAGGCCGCGGGGCATCCTGGAAAGAATCAGCTGTCCTGGGCTGTTTCACGTCTGTTCTGGTGGCCTTCTCTACGTTCCGACATCGCCGCATATGTAGCGGCATGCTCCGTTTGTGCCCAGAGTAAGTCCCCTCGGCACCTTCTGTTGGGCCTTTTGCAACCCATAGCCACCGGGGAGCGTCCATGGTCACACCTGGGGATGGATTTCATTGTGGACCTCCCTGCATCCCGAGGCCATACGGTCATTCTCATGATTGTGGATCGGTTTTCCAAAATGTGCCACTGTGTTCCTCTCAAGAAGTTACCCTCTGCACAAGAGTTGGCCTCGATTTTTGCCAGGGAGGTCTTCCGGTTGCACGGTTTGCCCAAGGAGATTGTGTCGGATCGGGGGAGTCAGTTTGTGTCCAGGTTCTGGCGCGCCTTTTGCTCCCAGTTGGGGATTCATCTCTCTTTCTCCTCGGCCTACCACCCTCAGTCCAATGGGGCCACAGAACGATCCAATCAGGCCTTGGAGCAATTCCTTCGTTGCTATGTCTCCGATCACCAAGACAATTGGGTTGACCTCCTGCCTTGGGCTGAGTTTGCCAGGAACACGGCGGTGAACTCTTCCTCTGGGACGTCTCCCTTCATGGCCAATTATGGGTTCCAACCTGCCGTGTTACCGGAGGTATTCTCTCCCCAGGATATTCCGGCTGTGGAGGACCACCTTTCCGTCCTACGTGCTTCTTGGGTACAGATCCAGAGGTCCCTTGAGGTCTCTGCGCAGCGCCAGAGACTCCAGGCTGATCGCAGACGAGCGCCCGCTCCTTCCTACCAGGTCGGAGACCACGTATGGTTGTCCACCCGCAACCTCAACCTTCGTGTGCCCACTCCCAAGCTGGCGCCTCGCTTTGTTGGTCCCTTCCGAGTGCTTCGCAGGGTAAACCCGGTAGCCTATGCCCTTGCGCTTCCTCCTGGCATGCGGATCTCCAACGTGTTTCATGTCTCCCTGTTGAAGCCACTGGTGTGTAATCGTTTCACTTCCTCGGTTCCTCAGCCTCGTCCGGTCCAAGTGGGCAATCGTGAGGAGTATGAGGTGAGCAATATCCTGGACTCACGCCTGGTCCGCGGTCGGGTGCAGTTTTTGGTCCATTGGCGTGGTTATGGTCCAGAGGAGCGTTCCTGGGTTCCCTCCGCAGATGTCCATGCTCCTGCCTTGCTCCGAGCCTTCCACGCACGCTTCCCTCAGAAACCGTTCTTTACTCCGCGGAGGAGGGGCCCTTGAGGGGGAGGTACTGTCATGGTCTTACCTTCTTGCTGTTCTCCTTCGTTTGACATGTGCTGGCGGCCATCTTGGTTTCTGGGTTTCTTGTAGCCTCCCACCCTGCGGCTTCTCCTTCCCACTGGGAGGAGCTGGATGCCTAGCTCATATATATAGGAGGTCTGTGGCTTCAGTTCCTTGCTTGGTCCTCCTGTGTTCACATGCTTCTAAGACTGCTGCTGCTTCTGGTTCCTGATCCTGGCTTCGTCTGACTACCCTGATGGTTCCTGATCCAGGCTTCGTCTGACTACCCTGCTGGTTCCTGATCCAGGCTTCGTCTGACTACCCTGCTGGTTCCTGATCCAGGCTTCGTCTGACTACCCTTCTGGTTCCTGACCTCTGGCTTCGCAAGACCCTGCTTCGGTTTAGCCATCCGTTTGGACTTTTGCCTTACAGCTTGATTTTCAATAAAGCCTTCTTATTTCCACTTATCTCTTGTTGTACGTCTGGTTCATGGTTCCATGACAGATAGCACCGTGTGGAAAAGTCAGAACAGTGTCTGTGAGCTAAAATGGCCGCTATCTATTGTTCTCACCATGTGCTTCATCCAAGCAAGTAAGGCAAATGATGCAATCCAGGGACAGAGGGCTCCGTCCCAAGTGCCTTAAGACCCAATAACTTAAGGGACCATAATCCTGGGGCAGGAGGCTGGTAAACAGCCCCCTCCAAAACACCGTGGTGAGGTTGGTTTCGCCACACATACAAATAAAGTTTTTACAGGTCATAACTCATAAGTGTGTAATATGCTTTTTCCAAGCATCTCCAACACCAGCGGCATAAATCTTGCTGCAACACTGTGCAATTGCCTCTTTTTTTCTCTTGCTACTGTTTACAATTAAGCACTTCAGTACAATTCAGTGTGTCAATATCAGTGAATTTGTAGAAGGAGACATATAAGTGTGCCTTTTTAATTATAAAAAAAACGGCTTCAATAATGATATTGTGTGCCATTTATAAGTTCATTGCATTTTATTAGTGTGTTCATAGCAGGGCACATTTAATTGGACCTCTATTAGTTACTTAAAAACCTGTTTCAATTTAGCTACTGTGACAGACTTAGTCTGAGGTCGGTGTGACTAAGTCTATCACACAGCTACTGTTAGCGGGACGCCGCTGAGATATATATATGCAGTGGGACGCCGCTGTATATTAGTCTGTTTCTGTACCGAACAGCATCACAGTGTGCGCTATAAAAGTGGTACAAAGTCGCCTATTAGCTGTTGGATATTGTGATACGAACTTGCAGCTACCTTGCTACTTGTTGCTTTCTGCTCCGCTGCTGGGATTTGTACTAGTGCTGCTACTCCTAAAGAACATTGTTTCCAATATAGCTACTATTTGCGGTTGATATTTTCTGCTATTGGGACCGAGCTACCCAAGTCTATTTGCGCTGCAGCGCATATACATCCAGTAATTGAGTAATCATATTTGCTGTTATTCAGGATCACTAGTGCTTTTAGTGTATTTAGAGAGATTGCACCGTTATATTAATTTATTATTTATTTTATAGATGTCGTTTTATGATTGTTACCCTTAAAGGAATTATTTTGAACTGTTTTAACAAATAAATGTAAGTGGCTTAATATCTTGAGGTGTGCCCAGTCTTTCATATATTGCTTTTACACCTGTTTTAATACTTACCTGTCACTGAATTGGCTATTCTTTTCAAAAATGCAACTTTTTGACAAAAAAATAAATCGCATCTTTATGCCATAAATGCAACTTTTTACACAGGGGCATAGGATATGCATCGAATTTGGAAACATTGTTAAGTTTTCAAAAGTCGTTACAAAACCACAACGTCCCGTCCAGCTTGGGTATTGGGAAGTTAGCAGATATATGGAACATATAAATAAACGAGCGACTGGCTTAATCCCAAATTAAGGAGCTTATAGGTGAGCCCTATAAAACCCTAAGAGCTCTCCCTGACTTCTATGCAAGGGTCTGTATGGTAGACGATTGCATGCCCACGTACCTAAGACTGTGTGACACCTGAAAACTAGAGTTGAGCGAACACCTGGATGTTCGGGTTCGAGAAGTTCGGCCGAACTTCCCGGAAATGTTCGGGTTCGGGATCCGAACCCGATCCGAACTTCGTCCTGAACCCGAACCCCATTGAAGTCAATGGGGACCCGAACTTTTCGGCACTAAAACGGCTGTAAAACAGCCCAGGAAAGGGCTGGAGGGCTGCAAAAGGCAGCAACATGTAGGTAAATCCCCTGCAAACAAATGTGGATAGGGAAATGAATTAAAATAAAAATTAAATAAATAAAAATTAACCAAAATCAATTGGAGAGAGGTCCCATAGCAGAGAATCTGGCTTCCCGTCACCCACCACTGGAACAGTCCATTCTCAGATATTTAGGCCCCGGCACCCAGGCAGAGGAGAGAGGTCCCGTAACAGAGGATCTGGCTTCATGTCAGCAGAGAATCAGTCTGCATGTCATAGCAGAGAATCAGGCTTCACGTCAGCCACCACTACAACAGTCCATTGGCATATATTTAGGCCCAGCACCCAGGCAGAGGAGAGAGGTCCCGTAACAGACAATCTGGCTTCATGTCAGCAGAGAATTAGTCTGCATGTCATAGCAGAGAATGAGGCTTCACGTCAGCCACCACTGCAACAGTCCATTGGCATATATTTAGGCCCAGCACCCAGGCAGAGGAGAGAGGTCCCGTAACAGACAATCTGGCTTCATGTCAGCAGAGAATTAGTCTGCATGTCATAGCAGAGAATGAGGCTTCACGTCAGCCACCACTGCAACAGTCCATTGGCATATATTTAGGCCCAGCACCCAGGCAGAGGAGAGAGGTCCCGTAACAGACAATCTGGCTTCATGTCAGCAGAGAATCAGTCTTCATATCATAGCAGAGAATCAGGCTTCACGTCAGCCACCAGTGCAACAGTCCATTGGCATATATTTAGGCCCAGCACCCAGGCAGAGGAGAGAGGTCCCGTAACAGAGGATCTGGCTTCATGTCAGCAGAGAATCAGTCTGCATGTCATAGCAGAGAATCAGGCTTCACGTCACCCACCACTGCAACAGTCCATTGTCATAAATTTAGGCCCAGCACCCAGGCAGAGGAGAGAGGTCCCGTAACAGACAATCTGACTTCATGTCAGCAGAGAATCAGTCTTCATATCATAGCAGAGAATGAGGCTTCACGTCAGCCACCACTGCAACAGTCCATTGGCATATATTCAGGCCCAGCACCCAGGCAGAGGAGAGAGGTCCCGTAACAGACAATCTGGCTTCATGTCAGCAGAGAATTAGTCTGCATGTCATAGCAGAGAATGAGGCTTCACGTCAGCCACCACTGCAACAGTCCATTGGCATATATTTAGGCCCAGCACCCAGGCAGAGGAGAGAGGTCCCGTAACAGACAATCTGGCTTCATGTCAGCAGAGAATCAGTCTTCATATCATAGCAGAGAATCAGGCTTCACGTCAGCCACCAGTGCAACAGTCCATTGTCATATATTTAGGCCCAGCACCCAGGCAGAGGAGAGAGGTCCCGTAACAGACAATCTGGCTTCATGTCAGCAGAGAATAAGTCTGCATGTCATAGCAGAGAATCAGGCTTCACGTCACCCAACATTGGAACAGTCCATTGGCATATATTTAGGCCCCGGCACCCAGACAGAGGAGAGGTTCATTCAACTTTAGGTAGCCTCGCAATATAATGGTAAAATGAAAATAAAAATAGGATTGAATGAGGAAGTGCCCTGGAGTCCAATAATATATGGTTAAGGGGAGGTAGTTAATGTCTAATCTGGACAAGGGACGGACAGATTCTGTGGGATCCATGCCTGGTTCATTTTTATAAACGTCAGCTTGTCCACATTGGCTGTAGACAGGCGGCTGCGTTTGTCTGTAATGACGCCCCCTGCCGTGCTGAATACACGTTCAGACAAAACGCTGGCCGCCGGGCAGGCCAGCACCTCCAAGGCATAAAAGGCTAGCTCTGGCCACGTGGGCAATTTAGAGACCCAGAAGTTGAATGGGGCCGAACCATCAGTCAGTACGTGGAGGGGTGTGCACATGTACTGTTCCACCATGTTAGTGAAATGTTGCCTCCTGCTAACACGTTGCGTATCAGGTGGTGGTGCAGTTAGCTGTGGCGTGTTGACAAAAGTTTTCCACATCTCTGCCATGCTAACCCTGCCCTCAGAGGAGCTGGCCGTGACACAGCTGCCTTGGCGACCTCTTGCTCCTCCTCAGCCTTGGCCTTGGGCTTCCACTTGTTCCCCTGTGACATTTGGGAATGCTCTCAGTAGCGCGTCTACCAACGTGCGCTTGTACTCGCGCATCTTCCTATCACGCTCCAGTGCAGAAAGTAAGGTGGGCACATTGTCTTTGTAGCGTGGATCCAGCAGGGTGGCAACCCAGTAGTCCGCACAGGTTAAAATGTGGGCAACTCTGCTGTCGTTGCGCAGGCACTGCAGCATGTAGTCGCTCATGTGTGCCAGGCTGCCCAGGGGTAAGGACAAGCTGTCCTCTGTGGGAGGCGTATCGTCATCGTCCTGCCTTTCCCCCCAGCCACGCACCAGTGATGGACCCGAGCTGCGTTGGGTGCCACCCCGCTGTGACCATGCTTCATCCTCATCCTCCTCCACCTCCTCCTCATCCTCGTCCTCCTCGTCCTCCAGTAGTGGGCCCTGGCTGGCCACATTTGTACCTGGCCTCTGCTGTTGCCAAAAACCTCCCTCTGAGTCACTTCGAAGAGACTGGCCTGAAAGTGCTAAAAATGACCCCTCTTCCTCCTCCTCCTCCTCCTCCTGGGCCACCTCCTCTTCCATCATCGCCCTAAGTGTTTTCTCAAGGAGACATAGAAGTGGTATTGTAACGCTGATAACGGCGTCATCGCCACTAGCCATGTTGGTGAAGTACTCGAAACAGCGCAACAGGGCACACAGGTCTCGCATGGAGGCCCAGTCATTGGTGGTGAAGTGGTGCTGTTCTGTAGTGCGACTGACCCGTGCGTGCTGCAGCTGAAACTCCACTATGGCCTGCTGCTGCTCGCACAGTCTGTCCAGCATGTGCAAGGTGGAGTTCCACCTGGTGGGCAAGTCGCATATGAGGTGGTGAGCGGGAAGGCCGAAGTTACGCTGTAGCGCAGACAGGCGAGCAGCAGCAGGATGTGAACGCCGGAAGCGCGAACAGACGGCCCGCACTTTATGCAGCAGCTCTGACATGTCGGGGTAGTTGTGAATGAACTTCTGCACCAACAAATTCAGCACATGCGCCAAGCAAGGGATGTGCATCAAATTGGCTAGTCCCAGAGCTGCAACGAGATTTCGCCCATTATCACACACCACCAGGCCGGGCTTGAGGCTCACCGGCAGCAACCACTCGTCGGTCTGTTGTTCTATACCCCGCCACAACTCCTGTGCGGTGTGGGGCCTGTCCCCCAAACATATGAGTTTCAGAATGGCCTGCTGACGTTTACCCCGGGCTGTGCTGAAGTTGGTGGTGAAGGTGTGTGGCTGACTGGATGAGCAGGTGGAAGAAGAGGAGGAGGAAGCCGAGAAGGAGGAGGTGGCAACAGGAGGCAAAGAATGTTGCCCTGCGATCCTTGGCGGCGGAAGGACGTGCGCCAAACAGCTCTCCGCCTGGGGCCCAGCTGCCACTACATTTACCCAGTGTGCAGTTAGGGAGATATAGCGTCCCTGGCCGTGCTTACTGGTCCACGTATCTGTGGTTAGGTGGACCTTGCTACAGATGGCGTTGCGCAGTGCACACTTGATTTTATCGGATACTTGGTTGTGCAGGGAAGGCACGGCTCTCTTGGAGAAGTAGTGGCGGCTGGGAACAACATACTGTGGGACAGCAAGCGACATGAGCTGTTTGAAGCTATCTGTGTCCACCAGCCTAAATGACAGCATTTCATAGGCCAGTAGTTTAGAAATGCTGGCATTCAGGGCCAGGGATCGAGGGTGGCTAGGTGGGAATTTACGCTTTCTCTCAAATGTTTGTGAGATGGAGAGCTGAACGCTGCCGTGTGACATGGTTGAGACGCTTGGTGACGGAGGTGGTGGTGGTGTTGGTGGTACATCCCCTGTTTGCTGGGCGGCAGGTGCCAACGTTCCTCCAGAGGTGGAGGAAGAGGCCGAGGCGGCAGCAGCAGAAGAGGCCGAGGCGGCAGCAGCAGAAGAGGTAGCAGGGGGAGCCTGAGTGACTTCCTTGGTTTTAAGGTGTTTACTCCACTGCAGTTCATGCTTTGCATGCAGGTGCCTGGTCATGCAGGTTGTGCTAAGGTTCAGAACATTAATGCCTCGCTTCAGGCTCTGATGGCACAGCGTGCAAACCACTCGGGTCTTGTCGTCAGCACATTGTTTGACGAAGTGCCATGCCAGGGAACTCCTTGAAGCTGCCTTTGGGGTGCTCGGTCCCAGATGGCGGCGGTCAGTAGCAGGCGGAGTCTCTTGGCGGCGGGTGTTCTGCTTTTGCCCACTGCTCCCTCTTTTGCTACGCTGTTGGCTCGGTCTCACCACTGCCTCTTCCTCCGAACTGTGAAAGTCAGTGGCACGACCTTCATTCCATGTGGGGTCTAGGACCTCATCGTCCCCTGCATCGTCTTCCACCCAGTCTTGATCCCTGACCTCCTGTTCAGTCTGCACACTGCAGAAAGACGCAGCAGTTGGCACCTGTGTTTCGTCATCATCAGAGACATGCTGAGGTGGTATTCCCATGTCCTCATCATCAGGAAACATAAGTGGTTGTGCGTCAGTGCATTCTATGTCTTTCACCGCTGGGGAAGGGCTAGGTGGATGCCCTTGGGAAACCCTGCCAGCGGAGTCTTCAAACAGCATAAGAGACTGCTGCATAACTTGAGGCTGAGACAGTTTCCCTGGTATGCATGGGGGTGATGTGACAGACTGATGGGGTTGGTTTTCAGGCGCCATCTGTGCGCTTTCTGCAGAAGACTGGGTGGGAGATAATGTGAACGTGCTGGATCCACTGTCGGCCACCCAATTGACTAATGCCTGTACCTGCTCAGGCCTTACCATCCTTAGAACGGCATTGGGCCCCACCATATATCGCTGTAAATTCTGGCGGCTACTGGGACCTGAGGTAGTTGGTACACTAGGACGTGTGGATGTGGCAGAACGGCCACGTCCTCTCCCAGCACCAGAGGGTCCACTAACACCACCACGACCATGTCCACGTCCCTTACTAGATGTTTTCCTCATTGTTATGGTTCACCACAACAACAAAAATATTATTTGGCCCAATGTATTGTATTCAAATTCAGCGGGATATAAATTTGAGGCCTAGTATTTAGGCGCTGGGTGACCGGTATGGATTTAGTGACAGAATTAGACTTGGAAATGCACAGTAGCGTGTGTGTGAAGTTATTCTGAATGACCCTATGTGCACCTTGAATATTATATACCCTTTTAGGGATAGATTTCAAATAGCTCTGATATAGCAGAAACCACTAAATTATGAAATTGCTAAATTGGGAATTGTATTTCAACCCAGAACAAAAAATGTGCTTTGACGGACACTAAATAACTTTCCCATCCACAACAGGACAGCGGTAACGAGAGATTTAGCGGGATATAAATTTGAGGCCTAGTATTTAGGCGCTGGGTGACCGGTATGGATTTACTAACAGAATTAGACTTGGAAATGCACAGTAGCGTGTGTGTGAAGTTATTCTGAATGACCCTATGTGCACCTTGAATATTATATACCCTTTTAGGGATAGATTTCAAATAGCTCTGATATAGCAGAAACCACTAAATTATGAAATTGCTAAATTGGGAATTGTATTTCAACCCAGAACAAAAAATGTGCTTTGACGGACACTAAATAACTTTCCCAGCCACAACAGGACAGCGGTAACGAGAGATTTAGCGGGATATAAATTTGAGGCCTAGTATTTAGGCGCTGGGTGACCGGTATGGATTTAGTGACAGAATTAGACTTGGAAATGCACAGTAGCGTGTGTGTGAAGTTATTCTGAATGACCCTATGTGCACCTTGAATATTATATACCCTTTTAGGGATAGATTTCAAATAGCTCTGATATAGCAGAAACCACTAAATTATGAAATTGCTAAATTGGGAATTGTATTTCAACCCTGAACAAAAAATGTGCTTTGACGGACACTAAATAACTTTCCCATCCACAACAGGACAGCGGTAACGAGAGATTTAGCGGGATACAAATTTGAGGCCTGGGTGACCGGTATGGATTTAGTGACATGAATTAGACTGGGATATGGCCAAAAAATAACCACACTATTGCTGGTTAAATGCACTTGGTGTGACAGCTTGACCAACCACACTACTGAGGGTTAAATGCACTTGGTGACAGGGCGCAGCTTGCCCCTGATGTAGTATATATATGGCCAAAAAATGAACAGACAATTGCTGGTTAAATGCACTTGGTGTGACAGCTTCACCCTGATGTAGGCTTTAGCCAAAAAACAACCACACCATTGAGGGTTAAATGCACTTGGTGACAGGCGCACCTTGCCCCTGATGTAGTATATGGCCAAAAAATGAACAGACTATTGCTGGTTAAATGCACTTGGTGACGGGCGCAGCTTGCCCCTGATTTAGTATATGGCCAAAAAATGAACAGACTATTGCTGGTTAAATGCACTTGGTGTGACAGCTTCACCCTGATGTAGGCTTTAGCCAAAAAACAACCACACCATTGAGGGTTAAATGCACTTGGTGACAGGCGCAGCTTGCCCCTGATGTAGAATATGGCCAAAAAATGAACAGACTATTGCTGGTTAAATGCACTTGGTGTGACAGCTTGACCAACCACACTACTGAGGGTTAAATGCACTTGGTGACGGGCGCAGCTTGCCCCTGATGTAGTATATGGCCAAAAAATAAACAGACTATTGCTGGTTAAATGCACTTGGTGTGACAGCTTCACCCTGATGTAGGCTTTAGCCAAAAAACAACCACACCATTGAGGGTTAAATGCACTTGGTGACAGGCGCAGCTTGCCCCTGATGTAGTATATGGCCAAAAAATAAACAGACTATTGCTGGTTAAATGCACTTGGTGTGACAGCTTCACCCTGATGTAGGCTTTAGCCAAAAAACAACCACACCATTGAGGGTTACATGCACTTGGTCGCAGCTTGGATGCACTTGGTCGCAGCACCGCACAAGACACAAAATGGCCGCCGATCAGCCCAGAAAAAAGTGACTGACAAACGGTCTGGGCAGCCTAAAAACAGTGAGCAATTGAGTATCAGCAGCTCAATGATCCACAGCTGCAGATCGATCAATTAATCAAGTGCTTTGGAGGAGTTAATCAGCCTAATCTCGCCCTACTATCGCAGCCGCAACCTCTCCCTACGCTAATCAGAGCAGAGTGACGGGCGGCGCTATGTGACTCCAGCTTAAATAGAGGCTGGGTCACATGGTGCTCTGGCCAATCACAGCCATGCCAATAGTAGGCATGGTTGTGACGGCCTCTTGGGGCAAGTAGTATGACGCTTGTTGATTGGCTGCTTTGCAGCCTTTCAAAAAGTACCAAGAAAGCGTCCCAAAAGCGGCAAGAAAGCGACGAACACCGAACCCGAACCTGGACTTTTACGAAAATGTCCGGGTTCGGGTCCATGTCACGGACACCCCAAAATTCGGTACGAACCCGAACTATACAGTTCGAGTTTGCTCATCCCTACTGAAAACCCTATAATAGTGGGGGGACACGACCACCGGCTCCCTGCACTTAATACGGATGGAGTCAGGGTTACCTAGAATCAAACCAGCAAGGAAACACAATAAAGTAACAGACTTATCTGAACAAATAGCAGAACCATCCTCCAGCAGTGAACACTTCATCCAGGAAGTAGTATAAACTGCAAAGTGAGGCAGTATGGGAGGGAATATAAAGGAAGACGATTAGTTGAAATAAGTGACACTTGGCAGAAGGAAAGTGAAATCAAAACAAAGAACATCATACAAGAGGTAGAGAAGAACGTCTGCCAGACCTTCTCACAGAACTGGTGGTGACAGATATGGCTTGTCGCTGAGTATCGGGTTTCCGGTATGGTTTTAATGTTACTTTTGCCTGAGGCTCAGTGACAATGTCAAGCTGGATTATGGAAGTGCGTCCTGACAACACATCCATGTTCCGACTAACGAACTCCCTGGCCTCCTGAGTCTATTTAGATGAGAGGCTGTCAGCAATTTTACTGTGGCAGCCGCCTCTCTTGCATCAGACAGAGGAGCCGCTACATCTTCTCGCTGAAAACCCGGTTGTGGGCTGTCTTCTGTACAGGTTTCCCTATCTTTCCATGGTTTGAGTACAATCACATGGTAAACCTGCTCTGGCTTTCGCCGCTCTGGCTGGTGTACCTTGTAGTTTACATCTCCAATTTTCTTGAGTATCTCATAGGGCCCCTGCTACCAAGCCACGAACTTACTGTCCACGGTTGACACCAGCCTGACGATTATAGACCCGACTATGGGCTCGCTGAGCTGCCTCCATATGCTCCCTAACAAGAGGCAGCACTGTCTCTATCCGATCTTGCATCTGGTTAACATACTTAATGACACTTTTATGTGGAGTGGGTTGTTGTTCCCACACCTCTTTGACCAAATCCAAGAGACCGCGAGGGTGTCTGCCATATAGCAGTTCGAAGGGCGAGAACCCAGTAGAGGCCCGGGGTACTTCTCGCACTGCGAACATGAGATAGGGCAGAAGGAGGTCCCAGTCCTTCCCATCTTTAGACACTACCTTTTTCAACATATTTTTTAATGTTTGGTTAAACCTTTCTACCAGAGAGTCCGTTTGCAGATGGTAAACGAAGGTCCGTAGTTGTTTTATGTGCAGCAACTTGCAGAGTTCCCTCATCACCTTGGACATAAAAGGGTTTCCTTGGTCAGTCAGAACCTCTTTAGGTAGTCCCACTCTGGAAAACATCATCATTAACTCCTTAGCTATGAGTTTGGCTGAGCTATGTCACAGTGGCACCTCCTCCGGCTACCGAGTACGATACTCTAGAATGACTGAGATATGTTGATACCCTTTGGCGGACTTTAGTACTGGGCCTATGAGGTCCATAACTAGTCGGTCAAACAGTACTTCGATAAGGTACTAGGCGACTACTACCAGTAGACTATCGGAGCCAGGTCCGTAGAGGGTACACCCTGGGTGGGTTTGGTTGGTACAAGTGGCCAGGTCTGGGATGGAGATTTATGGGGTTTGACTGCCTTCCTCCCAAAAGAACCCCTGTCTTAGTAGCCTGATAGCGCTCCACCAGGTCCACCATTTCTAGGGCATTGCCAGGAGACACCTGGCCGATCCAGTGCTGGAGAGGGGGTGGCAGAGCTCTCCAGAATATATCAGCCAATAGTCTATCCAGCATAGCCATGGGACTCAGCACAACAGGCTGTAGTCACTTGTACAAGAGGTGGAGTAAGTCATAATACTGGGTCCTCAGAGGCTCAGCCAGCTTAAACCCCCACTGATGTACCCGCTGGGCCCAGACCAACACATTCACCCCCAGTCTTGCCAAAATCTCGCACTTTACATTGTCTTAGTCGGCCGCTTGATCGTCCGGCAAGTCGAAATATACCCGCTAGAAATTGGATGCTAGGAATGGAGCGACGACCTTAGCCCACTGGTCACAGGGTAGCTTTTCCCTGATGGCCACTTTTTCATACATCGCCAGGTAGTTTTCTACGTCGTCTGCGGGGGTTATCTTAGGAATCGTGGCACAGACTGCTTTCCGGGCATCGTGGACGCTCAAGGTTGCTCCTGCTGTCTGCAAAGCGATCACGTGTTGTAGCAGTAACTGGTTAGTCTCCTGCTGCTTATTAGCCTCGCGTTGCTGCAGGTTTGTCTCTCGCTGCTGCAGATTAGCCGCCATGATGGCCTTCACAACAGCCTCCATTTTGTTGTGGGGCACTGGCTGTAATACAGCTGGTTTAATGTACGCCATACAACCATGCCTGAAAAATTCAGAAAACAAAAATATTGGCGTTCGCTCCAGCCTCACTGCTCTTGCTTGCATCCTCCGCCAATTGTGGTGTTTCACTCGGGTAGATAGGTTAAGGGGGCACAGTAGAGAGACAAAATACAAGTTCTTAACTCAAAACATCAGTGTTTATTCACACTTGAGGCAATTGCACAAAATTGCACGTAACTTTGCAGTCTTGGTGTTAATTTACACACAATGGAAAGCTCATATAACACAAGTCACCTTGCTGGCAGTTCTGCATCCAGTATTCCACAGCAGGCTTTAGGAGGCTTGTTTCCCCAGCATGCGGCTCTCAGTCCTCCAGCACGGCACAAAGCCTCAGATCCCCAAAACAGAGACCTCTCTGCTGTGCCCAGCTGCTTATTTAAGGACAGCCAAGTGCTGCCAAAACCCGGACTGGCACTTAAACTCCGGTCCGATATTTGTCCTCACCTGACTGGAAACCAGTCCAGCCGCACATGCTGGGAGGCTATCACCTGCCTTGCCAGACACAACCTCTCACTGTGTCATATAGTGTAAAAAAAAAAAAATAAGAATAAATATATATATATATATATATATATATATATATATATTATTTGCTGTTCTGCGGTGCAGTTATATGTTCTAAAGCACTTTTTGGCATGTATAAGTGGAAAATTAAGGGCCTATTTGCTGTTCAGTGGTGCAGTTATATGTTCTAAAGCCCTTTTTGGAGTGTATTAGTAGGGGGAAAAAGGGCCTATTAGCAGTTGTGTGTTGAAGTGAAAAAATTGCAGACTTTTCGGGGGTGTTTTAATTTCTTTTTTATTTATTTATTTGATCTAACAGTATGTCAGACAGAGAAGTGACAGGGTCTGCACAGGGGATTGGCAAAGGCCTAAATGTTTCTGGTGCAGGCACAGGTTGCTAAACGCAAACCGAATGGAATAGCATGCCGCTGCAAGATTCTGTGGTAGCCATGCTGGTTCAGTATGCCTTCAATTTTGAATAAATCCCCAACAGTGTCACCAAAGCACCCCCACACCATCACACCTCCTCCTCCATGCTTCACGGTGGGAACCAGGCATATAGAGTCCATCCGCCAACCTTTTCTGGGTCACACAAAGACACAGTAGTTGGAACCAAAGATCTCAAATTTGGACTCGTCAGACCAAAGCACAGATTTCCACTGGTCTAATGTCCATCCCTTGTGTTCTTTAGCCCAAACAAGTCTCTTCTGCTTGTTGCCTGTCCTTAGCAGTGGTTTCCTAGCAGATATTCTACCATGAAGGCCTGATTCACACAGTCTCCTCTTAACAGTTGTTCTAGATATGTGTCTACTGCTAGAACTCTGTGTGGCATTTGCCTGGTCTCTAATCTGAGCTGCTGTTAACCTGCGATTTCTGAGGCTGGTGACTCGGATGAACTTATCCTCCGCAGCAGAGGTGACTCTTGGTCTTCCTATCCTGGGGCGGTCCGCATGTGAGACAGTTTCTTTGTAGCGCTTGATGGTTTTTGTGACTGCACTTGGGGACACTTTCAAAGTTTTCCCAATTTTTCGGACTGACTGACCTTCATTTCTTAAAGTAATGATGACCACTTGTTTTCTTTAGGCTACTTTCACACGAGCGTTCTGCTGTCCGCTCGTGAGCTCCGTTTGAAGGAGCTCACGAGCGGAGCAGAACGCTTCCGTCCAGCCCTGATGCAGTCTGAATGGATGCGGATCCGCTCAGACTGCATCAGTCTGGCGGCGTTCAGCCTCCGCTCCGCTCGCCTCCGCACGGCCAGGCGGACACCTGAACGCTGCTTGCAGCGTTCAGCTGTCCGCCTGGCCGTGCGGAGGCGTGCGGATCCGTCCAGACTTACAATGTAAGTCAATGGGAACGGATCCGCTTGAAGATGACACCATATGGCTCAATCTTCAAGCGGATCCGTCCCCCATTGACTTTACATTGAAAGACTGAACGGATCCGCTCAGGCTACTTTCGCACTTAGAAATTTTTCTAAGTTATTAATGCAGACGGATCCATACTGAACGGAGCCTCCGTCTGCATTAATATGATCGGATCCGTTCAGAACGGATCCGATCAAGCGCTAGTGTGAAAGTAGCCTTACTTAGCTGCTTTTTTCTTACCATAATACAAATTCTAACAGTCTATTCAGTAGGACTATCAGCTGTGTATCCACCTGACTTCCCCACAACGCAACTGATGGTTCCAACTCCATTTATAAGGCAAGAAATCCCACTTATTAAACCTGACAGGGCACACCTGTGAAGTGAAAACCATTTCAGGTGACTACCTCTTGAAGCTCATCAAGAGAATGCAAAGCAGTAATCAAAGCAAAAGGTGGCTACTTTGAAAAACCTAGAATATGACATATTTTCAGTTGTTTCAGACTTTTTTGTTATGTATATAATTCCACGTGTTAATTCATAGTTTTGATGCCTTCAGTGTGAATCTACAATTTTCATAGTCATGAAAATAAAGAAAACTCTTTGAATGAGAAGGTGTGTCCAAACTTTTGGTCTGTACTGTATATCAGAAGTATGATTTTATATATATATATATATATATATATACAGGGTGGGCCATTCATATGGATACACCTTAATAAAATGGGGGGATATGTACCAAGACAATACACAACTGTGATACCTCTTGGCGCAAACACGACTTCAGTAGATATTATTACAATTTTTTTTTTATTTGTTAAAAAGTGTGGAGTGACAACACGTTTCGGAGTGGATGTACTCCTTTTTCAAGTCTAAAAAACAACATAATGTATATAATCTGATATAATATTTGTTAAAAAATATATACAGCGTGTAGCGTTAAAATGAATTTAAAAGTGAGAATAAATTAATTAATTAGTTAAATATAAATAAAATTGATATACTAGTACGGATATAATAGTACAAAGGGCATAACAGACAAAGGTTGATCAATAAGAATCAGTGAAATGGATGAATGAAAGCATGGTTTGAATCCATTTTAGCTGGATAAAAATATATATACATCTATATAAAATGCATGAAATGCATAAATTGTCATAGGCGTACAATATATAGGTCGACTATAAAGTCCTCCTTGGATTATTAGTTATATGAGTCGCTGAGTGGTAAATATCAAAGTTGGTGTGGTTGTGTGTGTGTGTGTGGGGGGGCAGCTAAAGGAGTGGTGGAAGGTACAGGGTAGGCAGGTTATTGGATCGGTCGTACATTACAAAAGAGGAAACAGTGGGAGGGGGATTGGTATGGTTACCTTTTGGGTCCGTGCTAATGCAGATAGCGTAGCTTCTCACATATGGATGGTCCAAGCTGTAGGGATAATTTGGATGAATTGAAAATAATAGTATGGATATAATCATTTAGTAAGAAGTTTATAGCTGAAAATGACAAGTAGCTATTTGCAAATGAAAATCACTGGATGTGATCATAATGGAAGCTGGTTAGGCGTGAGAGCTACATAAAGTGAGCTAGAGGTGGGTAGGGTGATGGGAGTGTAGCATGGAAAGTGTTACCTGTAATATCCAAGCAGCTGCAGGCAGCACGGCCTCACACGTGTGTGAAAAAACGCGCGCTTTAAAAAGCAAGGAAAAGAGGGGCGGGGTCCTGGAGTGACAGCTTGCTACTCCGGAGCTGTCTCCCGCTGTAAGTGTGCGCTGTAAATGCGCACTGAATGTCAGAGCAAAGAAGGGGAGGGGGCAGAGTCATGGCTGGACAGCTGGCTGCTCCGGAGCTGTCTCCTGCTCTATGTATGGAGCTGTATCTGGTGTATTTTGGGAGCATATAATGTATAGATATGAGAGGGCCAGACTAGTAGGCGGATAGGGATTAAGAAACAGGACCAAATGGGGGACCTAGCTGGTGATATGGATAAGTGGGACTATATGAAAGGTGGGTGACCATAGGTAACTGACAGGAGGGTGTAGGGAGAATGGAGGGGCAAAGGTGGCCAGTGAGAGGGAAAGGAATGGAGGTGACGGAGGGGCTGTCCTATGGGAAAGGACGGGGGGGGGGGATTGGTGGTGAAGATCCATGGAGCTGGTTGGACCAAATGAAAAAAGGAGGATCAATAAAGCTGGTTGGACCCAATGTGCGGGTTGAGGAAAGGGTACTAACCAGGATGCTGATGGGAGGTAAAACAGGTGGGGAGGATTGAGGATAGGGGAGGATAGAGAAATGGGTGAAGGGATGGATGGCTTCCGGACCCGAGGTGGTCAGTTGGGAGGTTCGGTTGTGGCATATGCTGGGTTGAATTAGTGAGAGGGATCATAGAGTGAGATAGCTAGTCTGAGGAAGTTGGTTGGAGTGGATGGTCCAGAGCTAATTAGAAGCAATTGCTCTCAAGCGATTCAATCAAGCCATAGGGTTCTAATGTTTGCAACTTGAAAATCCAAATCATTTCCTTACGTCTTAGTTTCTGGTAACGGTTGGCATGAGTCGCAGGAATGTGTTCAATAGGTTTTATAAAAAGATTTGCAGGGTCCTTATTGTGAGTTTGAAAGAAATGTCTGGATACTCCATGTTTCATAAAACCATTTGTTATATTCCCACGATGTTTGTTGATTCTTTCCCTTAGGGTCAGGGTAGTGCGAAACTAAGGATACTGGAAGCCTGTGCTAGCATTTCTCCTGCGGTGTTGCTATCAGTGTGTGAAGAGTGGGAGAAGAGGGTTGCATTGACAATCCAACACAATGGGCAGCACATTGAACACATTTAAGTTTGATGTGTCACATGACCCTCTTCCCATTGAAAAAACTAAAGTTGGATTCAAAATGGCCGACTTCAAAATGGCCTCCATGGTCACCACCCATCTTGAAAAGTTTACCCCCTCACATATACTAATGTGCCAAAAACAGGAAGTTAATATCACCAACCATTCCCATTTTATTAAGGTGTATCCATGAATACATAAATGGCCAACCCTGTATATATATATATATATATATATATATATATAGGGCCCCTGTGAGCAGTGTTCCCTGTAAGCTGTGCGGCCACAAACTTCCTTTATGCCTCTGCTCAGGTCCCTCAGTATCTCCGCACAGGTTATTGGTTAGTTTTGGCAGGCACCGGAAGATAAAGCGCTCTGCAGCAGGGGAAGCCGGCAGAAGCTGAAAGGGGCAGGGGCCAGCTCCCTGATGTATGAGGAGAGCAGCCAGCAAACATGGCATGGAGAATGGAGTGCTGGACATCCAGTGTGACCTGCACCACTAGGTAAAAGTGCAGCAATGTATTGATTAGTGATGAGCGAGCACCAAAGTATTACGAATATTCTAAAAAACGAATATATAGCAATAGTGAATATTATGTAATAATTTTGTAGTAAGTCAGTGATAATATCTGACACCGGAAAAGCTGGGTAATAACTCAGTGTAGATCGTGAGTTATTACCCAGCTTTCCTAGTGTCAGATTTTATCACTGAGTTATTACCCAGCCCTCCCAGTGTCAGATATAATCCTAGTTTAGATCGCGAATATTCTAATCACGAATTTTCCATGCAAGAGGCTAATAAGCTTGTCATAAGAATACAGTCTAATATTCTTATCAGAAGACTATGAAACCGGGGGCGGAGCCAACGGAGCATGGTGGAGGACGCTTGAACCTTGAGCTCCTCACCACACCACCCGGCTTCTTAGCTATAACAGCGTTTCTTACTGCCAAACTATGGGCAAACTCAGCAAGGAGAGAGGGAAAGAAGCGGAGGCTACCCCGAGGGTCAAGAAGTCGCATAGCGACATGAATAAATTCTTCCAAAAGAAGTTGTCTCTCACGGCCGAGCGCAGCAAAATGGCGCCGGCTGACTACAGCGACGCGGCGCATGAGGAGGAAGATTCTGATGGC
The DNA here is from genome assembly GCF_014858855.1 of Bufo gargarizans. Taxonomy (NCBI): domain Eukaryota; kingdom Metazoa; phylum Chordata; class Amphibia; order Anura; family Bufonidae; genus Bufo; species Bufo gargarizans. The sequence goes on from NC_058083.1 coordinate 193,928,893, forward strand.
GCGAGTTCATGCGCTCACTCCGAAGCTCAGGATCGGGAGAACCCGATGCCCATCACCAGATCCTTCCTGAAACATACTTTGGCGCAAGCACTCTCTCCAGTTATGAAGGAACTGGCCGATATTAAGGCTGAAGTGACTCACGTGGGGCACAGAGTTGAGGCCTTAGAGGAATCACAAGCAGCGGTCATCCAACACAGCAAAGGCATGCAGTCTCAAATGCAAGTATTCCGCGCGCAGGTAAATAATGCGTATCTGTACCTTGAAGACCAAGAAAATCGGGGTCGTCGTAAGAATGTGAGACTGAGAGGAATCCCAGAGACGGTCTCTTCTGAAGATTTGATGGAAGCAGTCCGCAGTGTATTTGCCATGCTGCTGGGACCAGACCGCGCGGCAGCCATTACAATAGAAAGGGCTCACAGAGCTCTGCGCCCAAAACCTCCAGCAGGCGATCCTCCTCGGGACACTATATGTGCTCTGCTTAATTATGTGGACACTGCAGACGTCCTAAAAGCGGCGAGGGAAAAGGAGGAAGTCCTTCTTGAGAACAATAAGATCCTGCTATTCCAGGACTTAGCCGCAAGTACACTTGCTAAACGCAGGGCCCTGCGACCGCTGACGGCGGAATTAAGAGCGAGGAAGCACCCCTTGAGGTGGCTGTTTCCATTCGGTCTCAGCACCACCATTAATGGCCGACAGCTCCTGGTGAAGCATCCTGACGACTTGCAGAAGATCTGGGAGGCTTTAGAGATCGCACCGATGGACATCATACCTTGGTTGCCAGTGGCGGATTTTGACGAACTTCCCAAGTTAAATGTTCCTTCTCCATGGAGCCGAGCGGGGAAGTTCAAATACCCCAAGAAGAGAGCCGGTCCAGCGGATTGAGTTCCTTCACGTGAGACTTTCACAACCTTGCCTAACCTTTTGCTTTTTAGGGTTGTATGAAGGGACTGAATATCATAGTGATTTACTGTTTGATGGCTAACACCTATGTATGTTTATTGTAATATTATCCTGAGACAGGGGACGCTATGTCATTATAAGATAGGGCTGTTCGCACAGTTTAATATCAATGTTCCACATATAGTGTGTTTATTGAGACGGACAGGAGTCTAACGGTGTCACCTTGGCGGGAGATGTAGAACACGGAAATAGATCCGTGTATATATATATGCATAGGTATCGTTCCCTTCATGGATCCCTTTAGCGTCAGGCAGGTAATATGCTATTCGGGACCGAGTAGCGGTGCTCCGGATGAGATCGTGGCTCTCACCAATAAGTTACCTCCCCCCACATACATCACTATGTATGTCATCTCTGTTATCTACGTTAGTGGATTTTTGGCTTACCTCATCTTCTATGAGGGGGCGATGTTAGGTTTCGTTCTCTTATTGTTAATCCCCCTTGTCAGTCCAGGATAGGAAGAAAATGCTCTTTGTGTACCTCTTACAATTCTCATATGGCTGAAGTCACGGTAGTGACGCTGAATGTGAATGGGTTGAACACGCCGCAAAAACGTAGCCAGGTATATCACATGCTCAGAAAGGAAAAAGCTGACATCACGTTTCTACAGGAAACACATTATAGGCATTTACATGTACCCAATAGGGTAAATAAGTATTTTAGCAGTTGGCATCACGCTACTTATTCGTCAGCAGGCGTTAGATTTTTTAAAGGACTCCACGTCCAAGCATGCTTCTGTCCCTAGGAAGCAGATACGTAGGATTCAAATTAGCCTAACAGATTTGGGAATTTCTGACATATGGAGGGTATTACATCCAAGCGATAAAGATTATACTTATTTCTCCCAGGTCCATAAATCCTATCAACAGTTAGACTATTTGTTTTTATCTAATACAGCCCTACTGTCTGTAACTAGTGCTTCGATTGGGAGTATTACTGTGTCAGACCATGCTCCTGTCAGCTTTTGTTTTAGGCTTCAGGACATCCCACCTAAAGCTTGGTCATGGAGACTGAATACCACGCTTATAGAGGACACGGTTAATAGGGACCTCATTAAAGATAAAATACTTGACTATTTTAAAGTCAATGATATTCCTGAAACCTCCAAGACTATTTTGTGGGAAGCCCATAAAACAGTGGTTAGGGGGGAATTAATAAGTATGGGAACTAGGGTAAAGAAATTAAGGGCGAAGAAAGTAGAAGGGCTCTTAATGCAAATAGCCAGTCTAGAAAGAAAACACAAATCCAATATGTCAGAAGAAGCTCAAAATAATTTGAATCTATTACGCTCTCAATTAAAAGACGTGCTCAATGTTACATCTGCCAGAGCTTTGCAAAAGTTAAGGTTTAAATATTATTTGCATGGAGACAAGGGTTCTAGACTAGTGTCGGCTCTTTTGAAGGCCCAGAGAAACAAGACCTTTATTAGTGCGGTGAAGACTAAATCGGGTAATAGAATGACGATGACCCCTGCCATTGCCGAGGAATTTTGTAAATTCTATACCTCATTATACAACCTAGAGGACGCTTCTAGAGATGCTCCTCCCCAATGCAGGATCACATTGATACGTTCCTTCAATCCATAAAAATTCCTACCCTCAATGAAGCTGGGAAAGCTAGCCTATTAATACCTTTTACTATCAAGGAGATAGAAGCAACTCTCCACACTATCCCGTCTGGCAAAAGCCCGGGACCTGATGGATTCCCGATTGCCTATTATAAAAAATTCAAGGAGGTACTGTTGCCTCACTTTGCTAATTTATGCAACTCTCTGATGTCGGGTTCTTCTCTCACTCCCCAGGCCCAATTGGCTCACATAACTATTTTGCATAAAGAAGGGAAAGATCCGGAGGAATGTGGTAGTTATCGACCCATTTCCTTGCTTAATACAGATTTGAAATGGTGGGCGAAGCTCTTGAGCCAGCGCATTTCCAAATTGCTCCCAGGGCTAATAGGAGAAGAACAGGTAGGGTTTGTGCCGGGGAGGGAGGGAAGACACAACATCAGCAGAGTACTACACTCAATATTCGTGGCCAAAGAAAGAAAAGCCCCCCTGTTGCTCCTAGGGACAGATGCTGAAAAGGCGTTCGACAGAGTTAATTGGCTTTTCATGAAAGCCTGCTTGGTTGCGTTTGGTTTTCCTTCGCAGGTCATTGATGCTATATTTTCATTATACTCAGCCCCTTCAGCCAAAGTGTTGGTTAATGGAACTCTGTCGGACGCCTTTCAGATTAAGAATGGAACTAGGCAGGGGTGCCCACTTTCTCCAACCCTGTTTGTTTTGACCTTGGAGACCCTCTTATTGAAATTTAGACAGTCCCCCGTCATTGAAGGACTGAGAATTGAAGGTGTACATCATAAGATGGCGGCCTTTGCTGACGACCTTCTTTTGATAATCACGAACCCAGAGGAAGCCATGCCTCATGTCCTGGGAATTTTTGAACAGTTTGGAGGTGTCTCTAATTTCAAAATAAATATGGATAAATCCGAAGCCTTAAGTTTCTCATTGGATCCTGTCAAAAGGAGGCAGTTGGAAGCCTTGACCCCCTTTAGATGGCCCTCTGAAGCTATAAAATATTTAGGGATCATGGTACCGGCTAATCCAGCTCTCCTCTTCAGGCTTAATTATGCCCCCTTACTAAATAAAATAAAAGCTTTCCTCTCCAAGCCCTCACTATCTAATCTTTCTTGGTTAGGGAGGAAAAACGTATTGACAACATACGTCCTTCCTCAGGTTATGTACACATTTAGATCTCTTCCGATCACGGTCCCAAAGTCGTTCTTGAACAAGCTGAAAACACTCATGGGTAGGTTTCTCTGGGCTGACAAGAGAGCCAGACTGTCTTATGCACTCTTAACCAGACGCCAGAAACAGGGAGGTATATCCCTTCCGGACCTGACTATGTACATTCAGGCTATACACTTAGAGAGATGGCTGACCCTTTCTAGAACGCAATCTCTTCCCCCACATATTTCACTAGAAAGGGCTCTTCTGGGAGAGAACCAGGAACACCTCATATGGAAACACAGTAGCAAGACTCCCAGTAGACGGGCTGTCCTGAGCAACATCACGAGATGTACAATTATGCACTGTAATGCTACCTCAGCTCTCAATATGGGGAGGAACTGCCTTTCACCCATAGTACCTCTTCAGCTACTTCCACAACTGCTCTCAACCACGTCGAGTAGAAGACCCAAGATCTGGGGATTTGTTCATGATCTCAGATTGGGGGACTTAGTGAAAATTGGCCCAAGGTCAGATTATTACAATGCCTTGACTAGGAACCCTGTGGATGGAATTGATATGATTCAAAAATGGGACTTTGAAAGTACTTGTGCCAAGTTCTTGAGATCTTCACTGATCCCCCTTCCGGATCCTACCTGGTTAGAGAACTATGTCCTTCTCCCTTCCACGGTCCCAAAGTGTCTTTCTCTGATATATAGACAACTTCTGGCTGAGAGAGATAAGCAGACTCCAGCTTATTTGAGGGAGTGGGAGAGAGAACTGAATATCACATTGGATGACAAAGAAAAGGCATTTATTCTATCTCATTCCCATGGTTTCTCGAGATGTGTGCGGGTCCAAGGGAACTCGGTCAAGATACTGACTAGGTGGTATCGTACACCGGAATTTCTCCACAAGATTAACTTGATTCCTTCAAATGAATGCTGGAGATGTTCCAAGGGGGTGGGTAGCATCTCGCACATTTGGTGGGCATGCCAGTCATTGAGACATTTTTGGCATGAAATTGAGACCACTATTAACAGGGTATGTCAGGTTAACATTGTCCTCATAGGCCCATTGGTTCTATTATGGTGCCCAGAGAAAAACTTTAGACCAAAAAAATCCTCGCTGGCTACTCATATGATCACAGCTGCAAAACTCCTAATCCCTATTAAATGGAGGGAGGTTGACCCACCAACCTTGACTATGTGGTACGAGAAAGTTAATCTTATCTGTAGGATGGAAGAGTTGGCTGGGTGGGAAAATAATAACAGGGACTTGTTTCTTAAAACCTGGAAGCCTTGGCTTGTGCATATGGAGGAGAGATATGCTCAGGGCATGGGCTAATGTCGTCTTTATTATTGTGGTATAGTAGGCAATGCTTGTTCCATCCATTCACACCCTTTATATCTCAGAGGTATCAATACTGTGGTAATAGCCGTGGGTTCGAATATTTGACATTCTGACTGACTTGTTCCTTCTCCCCCCCCCCCCATTTTCTGTCCTTTTGTTCTTGAGTTGTATGTATTTCTCCTATATTGCCTCGAGCAGGTGGAGGCGATGACTGGGAGGGTGGCTGTCTTCCAGCCAATTCTATATCTTAGCCCTAGGATAAAGAAGCATGAATGGAAGAGTTAGTCGACTCTAGCCTTATAGGCGAATGCATGACATCTCTTATTTGTGGCTGGGAAGACTCGCCTGACTGGTTGACCCTCTCTCTCTGCTTTATATGAAGGTTGATTTTATGCAATAATGTCGACTGTGCTGTATTTAATACCTGATGTACTAAGTTGAACACTGTATGTCTTTATGCGGAGAAAAGGTTATAAATAAAGATTTTCAAAAAAAAAAGAAGACTATGAAACCAATAGAGGGCGCTAATAAGTTATGAACAGCGCCCTCCATTGGTTTCATAGTCTTCTGACAAGAATATTAGACTTGTCATAAGACTGTAAAACCAATAGAGGGTGCTGTTCATAACTCCATAGCGCCCTCTATTGGTTTCATAGTCTTCTGAAAAGAATATTTGTCTTGTCATAAGACTGTAAAACCAATAGAGGGCAATATTCATAACTCCGCAGTGCCATCTATTGGTTTTCATAGTCTTATGACAGCTGAAAAACAAGGCAGATTCTGCTTATTTGCATGTCTTTCCCATAAGCCCATGTTTATGCAAATTAGTTTTTACATGACAAAACTGTATAGAAAGGTTACTGAATATTATGTTAGGACAATCGGAAAACTTTTTGTCACCCTAATGATACAAACCGGATTCCCAAAAAGTTGGGACACTAAACAAATTGTGAATAAAAACTGAATGCAATGATGTGGAGATGGCAAATGTCAATATTTTATTTGTAATAGAACGTAGATGACAGATCAAACGTTTAATCCGAGTAAATATATCATTTTAAAGGAAAAATACGTTGATTCAAATTTTCGCGGTGTCAACAAATCCCAAAAAAGTTGGGACAAGTAGCAATAAGAGGCTGGAAAAAGTAAATTTGAGCATAACGAAGAGCTGGAAGACCAATTAACACTAATTAGGTCAATTGGCAACATGATTGGGTTTAAAAAGAGCTTCTCAGAGTGGCAGTGTCTCTCAGAAGCCAAGATGAGTAGAGGATCACCAATTCCCACAATGTTGCACAGAAAGATAGTGGAGCACTATTAGAAAGGTGTTAGCCAGCGAAAAATTGCAAAGACTTTGCATCTATCATCATCAACTGTGCATAACATCATCCGAAGATTCAGAGAATCTGGAACAATCTCTGTGCATAAGGGTCAAGGCCGTAAAACCATACTGGATGCCCGTGATCTCCGGGCCCTTAAAAGACACTGCACCACAAACAGGAATGCTACTGTAAAGGAAATCACAGAATCGGCTCAGGAATACTTCCGGAAACCATTGTCAGTGAACACAATCCACCGTGCCATCCGCCGTTGCCAGCTGAAACTCTACAGTGCAAAGAAGAAGCCATTTCTAAGCAAGATCCACAAGCTCAGGCGTTTTCACTGGGCCAGGGATCATTTAAAATGGAGTGTGGCAAAATGGAAGACTGTTCTGTGGTCAGACGAGTCACAATTCGAAGTTCTTTTTGGAAATCTGGGACGCCATGTCATCCGGACCAAAGAGGACAAGGCCAACCCAAGTTGTTATCAACGTGCAGTTCAGAAGCCTGCATCTCTGATGGTATGGGGTTGCATGAGTGCGTGTGGCATGGGCAGCTTGCATGTCTGGAAAGGCACCATCAATGCAGAAAAATATATTCAGGTTCTAGAACAACATATGCTCCCATCCAGACGTCATCCCTTTCAGGGAAGACCCTGCATTTTTCAACAAGATAATGCCAGACCACATTCTGCATCAATCACAACATCATGGCTGTGTAGGAGAAGGATCCGGGTACTGAAATGGCCAGTCTGCAGTCCAGATCTTTTACCTATAGAGAACATTTGGTGCATCATAAAGAGGAAGGTGCAACAAAGAAGGCCAAAGACGATTGAACAGTTAGAGGCCTGTATTAGACAAGAATGAGAGAGCATTCCTATTTCTAAACTTGAGAAACTGGTCTCCTCGGTCCCCAGACGTCTGTTGAGTGTTGTAAGAAGAAGGGGAGATGCCACACAGTGGTGAAAATGGCCTTGTCCCAACTTTTTGGGGATTTGTTGACACCATGAAATTCTGATTCAACATATTTTTCCCTTAAAATGGTACATTTTCTCAGTTTAAACTTTTGTTCCGTGATTTATGTTCTATTCTGAATAAAATATTAGAAGTTGGCACCTCCACATCATTGCATTCAGTTTTTATTCACGATTTGTATAGTGTCCCAACTTTTTGGGAATCCGGTTTGTATTAATCTAGGTGTGCAGGTCCACCCAAGCCATCGAACAAATGCAAAATAACTTTGAGATTTTCTGCTTCTCAGTCAGATGTGAGTTGGTTTGGAATAGCTTATAGTACACAAGGCTGCCATTATAAGGTATGCTGGCTGTTATCTTTATCATGAATAGATTGGGCACATATCTGGCTTTTGGCATATAGCCTTTGTGTGGTTGTCTATTCTATGTTGAATTTAATAGGAGTGTAAGAGGCATCCAGCTATCTTCTTAATGCTGTTGCTAAACCATCAATATTTTTATGAAACAGACACCCTCTTCTCTTCTGAGCAGGGGGTGCCTGTTGTCTCCCATTGACTTCTATTGTATTAAATTGTACTGTATTTGAGCACCCAAATTATTCAGTCGAGCACTCAGATCTGCCGAGCATAGCAATGCTAAAGCCGAACAAGTATTCGGTCGAGCATGCTCGCTCATCACTAGTATCAATGTGTGTAATGTATATAGAGTGTGATCTACACACTGCACAACATACATCACACACTGCACCGTGCCACCCACATAGTCCACAGCACTGTACAGAGAAGTCACTGCCTCCTGGCCACACATACCTTATCCCTCAATCTGTTTCTTAGCATTTGTAGCCTCAGATCCCGGAGTAAAGCTACATGAATGTGAGGAAAACATGCAAAGTCCATGCAGATGTTGGTTTGCTGCAAGGTATTGAGCCACTGTACAAACCCAGCAGTGAAGGGGTTAAGTGCACTTATAGTATCCCGTGCTGCTTCCTCTCCAGCCGGATGTGCAAGAGAAACGCTGCATGTGCACAAGGTTCTCCTCAGCTGGACCTGGTTAATCTCCCCCCTACCATCTTTCCTATGGAGTTTAGAGTTTACTGTCAACAACTGAGAATCTACCATCTAGTGTCACCACAGAAAACCAAGGCCAGAAACTTACCTGCCTTCACCGGATGCCAAAGTAGAGGATTAGTTTCTCTTCCCACCGCCAAAAAGGATCACACTCCTTCCCATGTGAAGGATCTGCGGCTCCAAACACCCCACAAGCTTCTTGTGCCCAAACTTCAGGCTGTCAGTGTGAACGGTGCTGTAGGGTGCGGGGCGCCATTTGATCATGGTGAATAACGAGAGGAAGAATTGGAGTAGAGGGAGAAGAGGAGATGGGGAGACTGAGCAGAACCTCCTGCAAGAGAAGAATAAGAAGGGAAAAAAATGTGTGTTTGACAACTTATGCTACCAAGAAACAACAAATCATTATCCTTGGGCCTGGGGCTCAGTGAGTCGTAACAAGAGGAATAGGAAATCCATGGTTGGGGAGAGAAATGGTCGTGCATGGCCAGTGGAGAGAGACCATGCAAGGGGACTGGATGCTGAGGAGCCAGGCAAAATTATAGCTCACGGCTATTGTCAAAATTGTTGAGTGTAAATGACTGTGATTTCAAACACCTTTGGAAAAAAGAAAAGGGGGTAAACAAAGCCCTCCCCCTCCCTGTCCTCCTCCTCCTCAATGTCCCCTTTCCCTCTCTTATCGCTCTCTCTATAAAGAACCGCCAAGTTTAAGTGCTCATTGCTAATTAGTCGATTTCTCTCTGCCTTCACAAGTGGGCGACTCTGCTGCTGAGCCGAGACTGCTCATTTCTGCCACCAGTTTTTTTTTTTTTTTTTTAGCTGTGATCTGGATGAATGAGTAGCTGTCTTATGACAAAAAACAAACTCTGATCCCTTCGCCCCCTTCACAGAATAAGGAGATATTACCACCCCAGCCCCATGTGCTGTGCAAACTTCCTGTCAGAATGTGCTGCACCCCCATATACAGAATAGGAGGATATTATCACCCCCTTCTTGTCATGTATCCACTACTATGTACCCCATGTGCTGCGCAAACTTTCCGTCATTATGTGCTGCACCCCTATATAAAGAATATGGGGATATTATCACCCCATTCCTGTCATGTATCCCAATACTATGTACCGCATGTGCTGTGCAAACTTTTCTGTCGGGATGTGCTGCTGCACCCCCATATATAGAATAGGGGGATAGATTCCTCCATCTACACTAAACTGTGCAGATGGAGGAATCTCCCACTGGGACAAGCTTCAGTATACTGCTAGCCGGCCCCGCTGGCTATCAAAATACCTGAGCAATTGTTCAGGTATTTTGAGAACAAACGGGGCCGTCTAGCAGTATAATGAAGCTTGGCACAGTGGGAGATTTCTCCATCTGCACAGTTTAGTGTAGATGGAGGAACCTGTTGCACTTTTTCCATCTGACCATAGAAAGTCTGCAGATCAGGGGCGTTGCTAGGTTAAAACATTCGGGGCCTGGGCCCCTGATGTTTTGTCCCAGGCCCCTTCCATATAGATACAACTGTATTGCCATCCTCAGGACAGCAATACAATTTATTCTAATGCCTTGCAAGAGCTGAAGAACCTGTGATGACATCACAGTCCATGTGATCAGTTCTAAATGCAGTAGCTGAAAAGGACCTGCGATGATATCACCATCATGTGACCAGTGCAGGAGAGGATGGCTCAGCAGTGAAGAGAAGTCCAGGTAAGAAGCTATGGTGAGGTCTGCTACATGAGGAGAGGTAAGTGAAGGAGTAGATTATTCAGTGTGAGAGGCAGAGCAATGTTGGGAGTTGTAGTTATTTAACTGGGACTGTATGTTAGGGCTTAAGTTATTTATGTGGGACAGTGGGGTGGAGTGATGTTATTTACATAGGACTGAATATCAAGGGGTGATGTTATTTACATGGAACAGTATGTTGAAGGTGGCTGGGGAAGGGGTGATGTTATTTTCGTGGGACCGTATTTTGGAGGGGGCTGTAGATAGAGAGGGATGTTATTTAAATAGTACTGTATATTGGAGGGGGCTGGAGAGATGGCGTTTATGGCAATGGTATTTACATGGGACTCTATGGCGGAGTAGGGAAATAATATTATTTACATGGGACTGTATGGTGGAGGGGCTGAGGAATTATAATTTCTATGGACAGTAAACAGAGGAATATAACTACAGGGGGCACTGCAGGGGAATTATAAATACTGGAGGCACTGTCTGGGCATTATAACAGTATGGGGCGATATAAATATTGGGGCACTTCAGGGTGAGCATTATAACAGTAGGGGGTATTCTAAATACTGGGAGCACTGTGGGAACATTTTAAATCCAGAGAACATTAAGCGTTCTTATTACTACTGGGGGCTCTATAGGAGGGACTTATAGATCCACATTATTTCTATTAAGAGCATTATTAGGGGCCTTATTACTACTGAGGGGTCTGTAGAGAGCTTTATTACCACTGGGAAAACAATAGGGGGCCTTATTTCTACTATGGACTCTGTAAGGACATTATTACTACCGGAGGGCTCTTCTACTAATGGAAGCACTCTTGGGGAGCACTATCACTGTTGGGGGCACTGTATAGGGGGCAGTATTACTAATTAGGGAATTTTAGAAGGGAATTACTATTGGTGGGACTATTAGGAGTGCTATTACCATGGGGGGCACTCATTTTTCTTCAGAATAGTATTTGGGGGTAGAGAAAAGTGAAGAAGCTAAGATGTCTGTGTTTCACACTCTGCAGAGATGAGGCGCGGCTGAAAGAAGTTGTCCGGACCAAATGGAGAAGATGACGACAGAGAAGATCTACATCAGAGGAGACGTCACCTGGGAGGCACTGGATATGAAAGGTATGTGCTGCTGTATAGCAAGTACAGTAAAATGTCTTCAGTGCTAGTGTTTTCAGCGGGAGGGGTTGGGGGGGCGATTGGTTGACTTTGAGAATTGGGCAATATTCATTGGGGATTGGTCCTCGGATGTTTTGAGACCCTAGCAATTCCCCTGCTGCAGATAATCTATAGGTGTATGGCCAGTTTAACTCTCTTTTACCTCCTCGCTTACTCTTGCCTGCAAATCTAGCAGCTTTCTTTCCTTCTTGCGAATTGGCAATTGGTGGATTTTAAAAGTCTAGTCCAAAACAGCCGAATTAGAAATATTTTCAAAATTGGCTACCATGGAATGAATTTTTCAATCCCATTGCCAGTTCACTACAAGCCAATTTGGAAATGTATAATTGTAAGTATTTCTAATATATATATATATTTTTTTATTAGTAAACATTTATTTTGAACATAGTGAAGAGAAATTCTGTACTAAGTGTAGATGATGTGGACGGCGCGATATGTGGGTGAAACTGTGTGTAGCTTGAGGGTGGGTGGGAAACACAGGGGCCGCATAATCTCCTATTGCCTGGGGGACCCCTGGTGTGCAGTGATTCTAAAAGCGATGCCTGTTATCTACATGTCATACTGAAAGTATTGTTTCACTACCACAGCAGACTCCCTATGTGTGTTTCTGCAAGGCACAGAGTTCTACACCACTATAAAGCTCTTTGCAGCCAGGAAATAGCCGTTTTTTAGCGTGATTCGCCACAAATATATTAGTATTGCACCAAATTTTTTCAGAAAATTCGCTGAATCGGCTGAATCTAATTTTTTTTTAAATTCGCTTATCTCTAATGGTGAGTTCATGGTGGACAAAGCCTTAAAATGTGCCAGACCTAGGCCAAGCTCAGCTACTGCTAGGTCTGAGAAAGTATCTGCCTATGGCAGTTTTCCTCCACAAGACTGGCACACAAAACTACTGCTGTGTGCAAGACCTGAAGGATGAAAATAAACTGTGGGTGTTCAAGCACAAAAATTGGCACCAGGGCTCTATTTTCAGCATTTGAGGCAGCATCAACAAATCCAGTGAGAAAATAGAACTGGTCAGCAGTAAACGGAACAAGACCGTCCTATTTTTTGCCTTTTTACTTTGCAGCAACCAGGCCGCATTCAAAAGCAGTACAGTGTCCTTGTCGTTAGAGTTGAGCGAAGTTTTGAAAAATTTGATTCGGCAAGTTCGCCAAAGTTAACCAAGTAATTTGATTTATCCCAAATTAATTAATCACAAATTGGTATAATTGAGGTATAATCAGGTCACTCTGCCTTAGGCCTCTTGCCATGACCGTATGCCTTCTGAGACATACGGTCCGTGAGCGGGCCATATGTCCCGGAGCGGTATTGATTGTGCGCACGGGAGTACACAGCATCATAGATTATGATGATGCTGAGCCCGTTGAGCCGCCCGCGGGGCTATTGTCCCGCAATCATATGATCTTATGAGTGCGGAATAATAGCCCCGCGGACGGCCGACGTGCACAGCATCATTGTAATCTATGATGCTGTGCATTCCCGTGCCCATGATCAATGCCGCTTCGGGACATATGTCCCGGTCACGGACCGTATGTCTCGGAGGGCATACAGTCGTGTGCAAGAGGCCTTAGAGTACAGCTACACAGAGTGGCTGAGCTGTGCTGTGCTGTGGGTGGGTTGTGGCCAATTAGCCCACAGCTACCTTTCATTTATTAATGAAGACTGCACTGTATAGGCGGTCTTCATTGATAATAGCCATGCATCTCCTTTAATGCACCTTCAAACAGGGGCTGTTGCTGGTATGAGGTTTGGCTGGTTAGGTTGGGGGGGACAATATGCATATTTTGCTATGATCGCCTGCAATCTCCTGCAAGTTATTTGACAGTAAATACAGAATATTAATCAGCTCTAGCATACCTACTTCTCAAACCCCAGCGCTCTCCTTCTCGCTAGAGTGCATAAAGCAGCAAATATCCCGTTAACTGTCTGCCAGCTAACGCCAAATAGGCAGGCTGGTTAGTGACAATGGCAAGAACATCATGACTGTGCATTTGGAAGAAATAACTCGCTGCAGGACACACTTGATGCAACGCTTTTGAACAGTGGCTTGCATAAGGTGTTTACCATGTCCTGGAGAGGGCCTTGCATTTAAGCCATTTTGTCTGCCATTGCACAACTTGATCCGTGACTTTCCAACTTGCTGGAATTCTACCTTGCATATCCTGACCAGCAGTCATTCACCAGACCACATCAGTGGGCAGCATTTGTTGTTTTGAGGTCAGGCAGTGCCAGCTCATCAGAGACGTGTGTCGCGTACTCAGGCACTTCGAAAAAGCCACCAGATTTGTCAGCAGGGACAACTGTGGCATCAACAATGTCATCCCCTGATATTTATATTAGAGAAAACACTCACGCTAATGCAACAAGGGATGGCAGAAGTAAAACAGCTTATGTATTTTGCTAGCCACCCTGTAGCTGTTGTGCACCTATATGGACAAATGCTCATGGGGTGGAAGTGGAGATGGAGGAGGAGGAGCTATCACTGGAGGAGGAGAAGAAGGAGTTGCGTGTGCACAAATAAAGCTGATGATGATGACAATAACACTGGCTATGATGACCAATAGTGATGAGAGAAGTTTTAAAAAATTTGATTTGGTAGCTTCAACAAGAATTACTTAGTAGAAAATCACATTCCATTGTATGGAGCGGGAGCAAATATAATGAGTTTGCACATGAATGATAATTTTTTGCAATGATATAGGGAATAAGATTTAAATGTGGAGGATACAAGAGGTTGCATAATGAATATCAAATTGGGCCCTTTATAGAATAGTCAATGTTGGAATGCCCCAACACTGGCAGAAGTATAAGGCCTCTATCACATGAATGATACCGATTGTGTCAGGATGCATTCAGTGTAACTCATACCAATTCACAAGCAAGTTCAGTCAGTTTTGTCTGCGATTGTGTTCAATGGTTCCGTTTTTTCATCATGCGGATGCTATCATTTTTTATGCGTTTTTCACGCACATGAAAAAAAAAACTGAAGAATAACAAACAACAACATCCGGATGCAATGTATTATTTTTATTTTTTTTCACGTAAGCTCCATTTATTTCTATGGGGCCAGGGCTGTGTGAAAAATGCAGAATATAGAACATGCTGTGATTCTCACGCAACCCAGAAATGATGTGTGAAATACAATACTAATGTGCATAGACCCATTGAAATTAATATGTCAGGATTCAGTGTAGGTGCTATGCGATCACATCATGCATCACACCTGGATGGAAAACTTTCTCATGTGAAAAGGACCTAATATTCCCATTGCAACCATTTATGGCAAATCTACATATATGTTTAACATTACAGGATAACAAAATTGGTAGACTAAGCAATTTATGTAATCTACTTCTCAAGTGACTGTTTCTTTCTCACAGAGTCCATGGCCAGATTTACACTCTCAAATAAAGTAGTCAGTATCTGCCATGTAACTGACAACAATCTCTCTGTCAAGGCCCTGTATCTCAATGGTTAGGTCCACTAATATGTGATATATGCAAACATTTTAATTCTGGCAAAGTTTTGTTTGTTTGTTTTCTCATGGCGTTCACTGTGCGGGATAAATTACATGATAATTGTATAGTTCAAGCTGTTTTGGATGGGGCGAATATGTGGAGATTTTATTTTTACTATTTTTTTTATTATTCAAGAGCATTTTTTTCAATGGAAACAAAGGCGGGTGTGCTTTTTAGCTTGTGGATTTTTTAATTAAAACTTTATTCCTTTTTTTCATTAACCATTTATTAGTACCACAAGGGAACCTTGACTTTTGATATTCCAATCGCTTCCATAATACACTGCGCACTTACAGTATCTCACAAAAGTGAGTACACCCCACAATTTTGTAAATATTTAATTATATCTTTTCATGGGACAACACTAAAGATGTGACCCTATACAATGTAAAGTAGTCAGTGTACAGCTTATATAACAGTGTAAATTTGGTGTGCCTTCAAAATAACACACAGCCATTAATGTCTAAATCGCTGGCAACAAAAGTGAGTACACCCCTAAGTAATAATGGCTAAATTGTGCCCAATTAGCCATTTGCCTCCCTGGTGTCATGTGACTCATTAGTGTTGCAAGGTCTCAGGTGTAAATGGGGAGCAGGTATGTTAAATTTGGTGTTATTGCTCTCACAATCTCTCATACTGGCCACTGGAAGTTCAACATGGCACCCTAATGGCAAAGAACTCTCTGAGGATCTAAAAAAAAAAGAATTGTTGCTCTACATAAAGATGGCCTACTAGTCTATAAGAATATTGCAAACATTCTGAAACTGAGCTGCAGCACGGCATCCAAGACCATACAATAGTTTAACAAGACAGGTTCCACTCAGAACAGGCCTCGCCATGGTCAACTAAAGAAGTTGAGTGCATGTGCTCAGCGTCATATCCAGAGGTTGTCTTTTCAGAATAGACTTATGAGTGCTGCCAGCATTGCTGCAGAGGTTAAGGGGTGTGGGGTCAGCCGGTCAGTGCTCAGACAATATGCCGCACACTGCATCAAATTGGCCTGAATGGCTGTACTCCGATAAGGAAGCCTCTTCTAAAGATAGTGAACAAGAAAGCCCGCAAACTGGTGCTGGAGACAAGCAGACTAAGGACATAGATTACTGGAACTATGGGCTAGATTTTCCATTAGCTCAAGTCAGAATAATGGAGTGAAAAAGTCACAAATTTTTGCGCAATCGCTTAAACTGCGCAAACATTTGCGACTTTTATTGGCTCTGCATTATGCTTGCCAGTTTACTGAAAGTGGGCGTGTTTTCTTATGTTAATGAATCTCTAGACAGATTTACTATTGTGACCATTTAAAAAGTCGCAATAAAGTAGCAAAATCACTCCAGTGCGGACCATGCTCATCTTATGCGACTTTTTACAAGAACATGCGACTTTTCGTAAAGACGTGCGACTTTTGTAAAGCTGCTTACTGACGGATAAACTGCTACCGTCAAACCACATTTATCACAGTCTTAAAAGGCCGGTCATAAATCTGACTTGGCTAAAACTGACTTTAGCCATATGTGAAAGTGGAGTGAGCTGTCAGAGTCATGATAAATCTGGCCCTATGTCTTGTAGTTTGATGAGACCAAGATAAACTTATTTAGTTCAGATGGTGTAAAGCGTGTGTCGCAGCAACCAGGTGAGGAGTACAAAGACAAGGGTGTCTTGCCTACAGTCAAGTATGGTGGTGGAGTGTCATGGTTTGGGGCTGCATGAGTGCTGCTGGCTGTAGGGAGATACATTTCATTGAGGGAACCATGAATTCCAACATGTACTGTGACATACTGAAGCCACAGGGCCACAGGGCAGTATTCCAACATATTAATGACCCCAAACACACCTCCAAGATGACCACTGCCTTGCTAAATAAAGTAAGGGTAAAGGTTCTGGACTAGCCAAGCATGTCTTCAGACCTAAACTCTATTGAGCATCTGTGGAGCATCCTCAAATGGAAGGTGTAGAAGAGCAAGGTCTCTAACATCCACCAGCTCTGTGATGTCATCATGGAGGAGTGGAAGAGGATTCCAGTGGCAACCTGTGAAGCGCTAGTGAACTCCATGCCCAAGACAGTTAAGGCAGTGCTGAAAAATAATGGTGGCCACACAAATATTAACACTTTGGGCACAATTTGGCCTTTTTCACTTCAGGGGTGTAAACAGCAGTTTAGACATAAATGGCTGTGTGTTGAGTTATTTTTCAGGCACACCAAATTTACACTGATATACAAGCTGTACACTTTATATTATATCAAAGCAGGGCCGTCTTTAATAATCATTGCACCATGGGCAAGAATTTACTTGGGCCCCTTGGATCCCACCTTCCCACACCCTAGCATGCAATCACACGCTCCACCACAACACACACAAAAAAAATGTGCAGTGTGTGAGTATATCATAGCCACCCACTGCATTCCCATAGGGAAGCATTTGGAGGCTATTGAGCATGCGTGGCTTCATAGAGATGCTTTGAATCAATGCATTTCTATGAGGAGTGTTTAGCGTGAATGCCAGTGTTGCACCCAACCAGACCTCAGCTCAGATCCCAATGTGAATTACCCCCAATCAGACCTCATATAAGAGTCCCATGCCTCTCATCAGTCCCCATATGCCTCATATCAGCCCCCCATATGCCTCATATCATTCCCCATATGCCGCAAATCAGCCCCCATATCAGCCCCTATATCAGCCCCTATATGCCTCATATCAGCAACCATATGAGCCTCCATATGACTCATTTCAGCCCCCATATCAGCCCCCATATGCCTCATATCAGCCCCCATATGCCTCATATTAGCCCCCATATCCCTCTCTTGAACCCTCATATGCCTCTCTTCAGCCCCCAACCCCATATGCCTCTTTTCAGCCCCCACATTCCTCTCTTAAGCCCCCATATGCCTCTCTTCAGCCCCCATATGCCTCCATCAGTCTCATATAAAGTAAAATAAAAAAAGCATTTACCTTTCCTGCTCCGGACGCCACTGATCCTCATCGCCCACACTCGGTCTTCCTCCTCTACCGTCTGCTGTGCTGTGAACTGGTGCGCACAGTGTGACGTCACATCTGCGCAGCCTTCACAGAGGAGAGCTGAGGACCAGGAAGAGGTGAGTATAGTGCTATCACCGCTTCCTGGTCCTCTGGGAAAGTCCTTCACTATGCGAGCCATGCTGCTCCCATAGTGAAAGATAGGATCAGGACATGGAGCCGGCGATTGTGGGCAGTGGCCAGAGGGGCTCAAGAGGCAACTGGGCCCGGGGAAGCTGCCCCTTTTTCCCCGCATTAAAGACTGCCCTGTATCAAAGTGTCATACTTTCAGTGTTGTCCCATGAAAAGATATAATAAAATATTTGCAAAAATGGGAGGGGTGTACTCACTTTTGTGAGATACTGGATGTAGTGTATTGTGCTCAGAAGGATTCTGACAGGCAATCTATTAAGCCACACTTTTGGCATGACCTCATAAGGCATATACATAGGACAGACCTAGGGGCCTTCAATGGCTGAAAGAGGGAGCCTCTTCCCTCTAAAACCACTTAGATTCCACAGTCAGTATTGAGCATGGCACCTAAGGGGTTAAATGGTTGAGATTGTCACTTCTGCTGGTCCCAACTGTTAGAGTAGGAGCCAGGCTGTCATACGTGAGTGAAGCACCTGCTCCTGCCTGGGAGACCCCTGGATCGCTTATTTTAGGCCACCATAAAAAGGCAGTGTACTAGAATAAGGCCTATTAATGATGACCGTAAAAAGGCATATTGAAAGTCAAGGGGTAAAGGTGGCCAAACATATTAGCTTAAAGGGGTTGTCCAGGTTCAGAGCTGAACCTGGACATACCTCCATTTTCACCCCGGCAGCCCCCCTGACATGAGCATCGGAGCAGTTCATGCTCCGATGCTCTCCTTTGCCCTGCGCTAAATCGCGCAGGGCAAAGGCATTTTTCTGAGTTCCGGTGACGTACCGGGGCTCTCTATGGGGCTGACAGGCAGCCGGTGACGTCACCGGCACTGATGGGCGGGATTTGGCTCTGCCCTAGCCAGGAAAACGGCTAGGGCAGAGCTAAAGCCCGCCCCTCAGAGCCGGTGACGTCACCGAACACACTGCTGGGCGGAAGTTACCGCCCGGCAGTGTGTTATTGTAAACACAAGAGCCTGTGCCCTGCGCGATCTAGCGCAGGGCACGGGAGCGCATCGGAGCATGAGATGCTCCGATGCTAGGCTCAGGGGGGCTGCCGGGGTGAAAATAAGGGTATGTCCGGGTTCAGCTCTGAACCCGGACAACCCCTTTAAACAAATAATAATTTTAACTATCTAAATCCAGACCAACATCATCTGAAAAGAAGTTGCCCGTGTTTAATATTTTGTCCAATAGACAAAAAATATTTTGTTCAATGAAGGATTGTTCATGGACGAAACATCTTTCTTTGAAAGCACATTTCAAGAATCCTTTGTCCATCGCCCCGTTTCATTGAATGTTAACTATGAACTAAAATGTGTGTGGATATATCTGTAAAATGATCGTTCACCAGATGATTATTTAACTGCTGTTCAATCATCAACCAATTCCCATGGTTGGACACTTACTCAGTCCATCTGTAAGGCAGCTTCCCCACCTTGGTTCTGCTTTCCTACAGTTCACTCTAGTTTAGCACTTTACCATCAGGCCATATCTCAGACTTTACAGTGCAACCAAATGTCACCGCAGCTATCTTTTTGGCTAGGTAATAGGGATATCCCTTAGCCCAAATAAATAATATAACTGCAATAAGCCCCAAGTTTAAGCACTGCTCAAATCACCACATATTCCCTCAGCAGTTGTTTAATCCCAGTGCCCCAGTAGGCTTCACAGAGCTAAACACTCATGATGGGCATAGGTTTCAGAAATTACTACCAAGACCAATTAACTACTGAATAACATTTATTAAGGAAATAACATATCAGTATATATGTGGAGGTAAAGGCTGCGATGTTAATTCTTTAAATAACTAATAAACTGTTTAAATAGAGATAATAATAAACAATACATTCCCTCAATTAATGAGCGACTTCACCCACAAGCCATGTTTCAGATTGCACCCCTAAACATTGCAGACTTTCTTCCATCAAGTTTTGGAAACCCATATTAAGAATATCATTGCCTATATCGGAAAAACGCCAATAGTCTGAAATGTAAAGACCTCCAGTAAATCCTTCAAGTTCCATGTGTCTGTATGAGAAAGCATTCAACCGAGGTAAAATTTTATTCATCTGACGATTAACTTTTTTCCTGATTTTGTCTAAGAAACGAAAATCTTTGTGAGACCAGTTGCACTTCGGAATAATTTCTGAGAATGTAAGGACAGCATTAGGTAATAAAGAACGACTATTCCTAAACGTAGATGTAAAGTTATTAATTAATTCCAGAGAATTAATACGGCCTACGTCATTTTCACCAAAATGTAGAATAATGAGATCTGCGAGAGGTAAGTAAAATGATAGGGAATTATATAAAGAACATACGTTTTTAGATTTTAAATCCGATTGTGCAGACCAATGAATCTAAATATTTAATTTTAGACCAAGGTCTTTTGAAAACTTTCTATGGTAAGCTCGATGTAATGCTCCATTAACGATGTGGTTTCCAACTATCCAAATCTTGTGATAACCTGTAAAGCAAATGAAACTAATTTATTAACAATTCCAGACGTATGTAGATCTTATACCTATTGGATTTCCAGCTACCCCATTTTTTTTTCAAGGAAGAAGACAAACCTTGTTGAGCAGCTAAGGTGGCTGTTCCTATTCAAAATTATATTTGTGATAACGTAATATTTTGAGACTCTTCTTTAAAATTGCATTAAATTGAAATTTTGTAAGAGTAGAATGGTCCTGATGTAGGAATAAAGGACCAGTCCCTTTGGGCCTACTGTGCAATATAGGGCATAATTGAGAGTTATATAAGGGGTGTAAAGTTATCCAATTACCTTTTTGACTTTGGTCGGTTTTTGACTTAAGATTAAAAAGTTTCAAAACTTTTTTATTGCATACTAAGTCACAAATACTAATAGGTGATATGCTTTGCCTATTCACAGCCATACATTTGCTGATCCAAAGAGCAGCAAAGAAAGCCAAAAGAAAGACTGACCGGAAAAGCAATGTTTCCAAATCCGAAGAACATACTTTGGGTAAAATATTATATGTAATAAAATTGTCTTAGATATTGGTCATTTTTTTTCTTCCTGACTGTATTTTTATTCAGACCTTTTAAGGCCTGATTCAATATAAAGTTTTTTTTATTGGTTGAAGACCTAAAATTTTGAAAAAGAAGGAAATAAAAATGTTCTTTATAGTGTGGAAAGAATTATTATATCAGTAGATAATTAAGAAATTCGATTAAAGGTAAAGAATCATTGGAAAACTTATCTAAATTTTTGTTGACACAAAAAGATGTCCATAGATTCCAAGCCGATGAGTAAGCAGACCAGGTATTTGGGGAAAGAGATTTCCATATTAAAGGGACACTGACAGGCCCAATAACCATAATTAGCAATATATATGCATGCACAGGTCTTCTAATGTGCATTAAAAACATATACCCCCTGTCCACCTTATTAATACAGTAAACTCATGTTTTATAACCTGAAGTAATCGCTTTTATTTCTGCCCAAGGGGCAGGGTTTCAGTTCCACTTGCGCCCAGCTAGCCGCCCCCCAACCGCCGTTTTGAAGCGCCGCCCAGCTCATCAATATTCACTTTCTCTGGGCGGCTTCTGCTGTCCCCGACCTTCCAAAATCCGACGCATGCCCAATAAAAAGCTATGGGTGTCGGGCGCATGCGCAGAAGCTGAAAGTGAGTCCGATGCCCATAGATTTCTATTGGGCATGCGCCGGATCTCAGAAGGTCGGGGACAGCAGAAGCCACCCAGCGAAGTGAATATTGATGAGCTGGGCTATAGGTCAAAACCACTAAGCCAAAACAATAAGCCTAACCATCAAGTTGGAAGGGCTAACACCCCTCCTATTAACAACACTCACTCCATATTCCCCAGCCAGACTAGTCATCCCAAACCAGAACACACTATCTCTCTTACTACTTAATACCACATACAAAAAGGTCCTTTGGACCTGAGCCATAGACCACCATCCATCCAATGGTTCATTCCCAATGACCATGTTCCAACCCCTCCCCTGGATTTATACCACCTATGCAACAATCGCCTACAATTTCCCCCTACCACTTTTTGTTCCCTACCAACTACTGCACCCCTGTCTCCCAATCCCAGCCCTCCACCCTCCTCCAATACTGTAGTACCCACCTCCAAACATGCAATTCTAATCCAAAACCACTCAGCTCTTTCGGAAGACTCTCTAATCACTATCCATAACAACAGTAATTATGGTATTACTGAACCTTTTGACCACCAGCCAAACGATTCTTCAATTACTGTCCATAACACTAGTAACCAGGACATCACCGAATCAATTAATCACCATTCTTTTTTACCCCTACCTGGGGTCCTGACCCCGGAAGCAACATATGTCTTGTGGCATCCTTCAGGGACCACGATGATAACCATTTTTTTCAGTCCAGTTCCGAACAGAGGAATAAAAAGACAAATAAACTTAGAAGAGGACAAGGAGGAGGAAGAACAACAACAACAAAAAGAAAATAAATCCGGGACCCCTCAAAAACAGACCCTGAACCGGTTGAGCCCCAAAAGAAACAAGATGAAACATCAGTGAGAATCTTCAATCTTTCCTCACATAAACTGAATGAAGCGGAAACGAGTCTCCTACGAAAAGGATTATCATTCTGTCCAAGTTCAACAAATTCGATCTTTTTGTTGACCTCAATTCCAATATCCGGAAACTAACACTAGCAAGGCATTTTGAAATACAGACCTCAAAACTAAAGACCACTAAACAATCAGCTACCGATATTACTCAATCCGATGAGACCACGAAAGCCATCAATACGGGACTAAAACCTATGTCCACCTTCAACCCAATACACCATAGGGGGAGCCACATTGAAACTTTTTCTGGGATAGACGCTATACAACATTTTATACAACAAGATGTGAACCTCCCGGCCTCACAGGGACAATTCATTTTGGATGGCATTGACTTTATTCTTAACCATAATATCTTCACGTTCGATAACAAAATTTATAAGCAAATAAGGGGACAGCAATGGGGACACGATTCGCGCCTAGTTTCGCGAATTTGTATATGGGGATTTTTAAAGAGCAATTTATTTACAACGAACACCGTTGGAAAAATAAACTGGTTTTGTATAAACGCTATATCGATGACCTACTACTTATCTGGGATGGCAGCCTAAGTGACGCCAACGATTTCACTGCTCACCTGAATAATAATTGTTTCAACCTCACCTTCACAGCCAATTATTCCAAGACATCTATTGAATACCTGGACTTAATCCTATCCACCAGAAATAACGCCATTGAAACTAAGACCTATTTCAAAAAGGTAGATGGTAACAGCTGTCTGGACTACCGGAGCACGCACCACAAGAAGTGGAAAAACAACATCCCTTTCAGTCAGTTTAAGTGTATCCGCCGGAACTGCACTAAGGACGAAGATTTCAAACTACAAAGTCAGGTAATTGAAAAAAGGTTTTACAACAAAGGGTGCCCATGTGGTGTCGTCAAGGCAGCACTATGGCAGGCACAGGAATATACCCAGGAAGACTGTCTACCACCAGGAACTAAACAATCAGTGACTGAACAAACTAATCCAGATGTCACCAAGAAGTGTAAGACTTCCTTCATAACCACGTTCAACACCAACCATCAATTCTGAGAGATATACTCAAGAAACATTAGCAGATATTACAAGCGGATCCTTTCCTAATAAAACATATACAACCGGAGCCACACATAACCTTCAGAAGAGCGCAAACAATTAAGAATGTAAGTGCTGCCTCAACATTTCAACCCGGGTTACCAAGCTCTCCAGTAACGTGACAGGAGAAAACTTTGAAACAAAACACTTTATAAATTGCTCATCAACATTTGTCATTTACTTATTAGAGTACACTTGTGGACTGCATATATTGGCAGTACCACCCTCACCTTAAGAGAGAGGATGAACAAACATTGCTGGAACATCATAAATGGCTTTCTTAAACATGGGGTTTCCCGACATTTCGTCAAGGTACACAATAAAGATCCAGGGGAACTTTCCCTGCTACCCAGAAATTCCAGTCACCCATGGAAACCGTTACCAGAAACTGAGAAGAAAAGAAATGTACTGAATGTTCAAACTTTAAACTATAGAACCATACGGTTTAAATGAATCTATAGAGACCAACTGTTTCTAAACCCCAATTTGCAGTTAATCTCCATCTTCTCCTCTATACACTTCTACTAATCTCTCGAACTACATTTTTCCTCATACCCGTCCAGTTAGGAAGCCCCCTCTCCCCATCCCTCTGGTTAAGCTATTAGGATATCCAATCCCATACACAACCCCCCCCCCCCCTTTTTCACACGTGATCATACACTGACCCTTATCCCTTGACTCTTACCAAATACTCATCTACCTCACTCACAGGTCCACCTATTTCATTTGGTATTTCCCCAATATATCCATCCATCCAACACCACCATCATCCCTTCATTCACCCGTTCCCATCAAGCCATATTCCCCCACATTCAGCATCATTCCCTCTGGCTCTTCCCCCCCCCCCCCCCCATAGTATCAACGCTATATTTCCCCCTTCAATCCCTCAGTTCATTTCCCCCAGCCACCATGTCCACATAAAGATTATTATGTCATTTTAAAACCAAATGTACTCAATCCCTATATTCTTTTATTTATTTATTCCACAAATTTCCTCTGCCCGTCCACTGACTTTTCTCCTGCCATACAGCTCAACTATATCCACTCAGTCCGTCATGCCCAGCTGCGCTGTCTCAGCGTATCAGCCTGAGATTCCCAGCGCACCAGCCTGACAGCGCTGCAGAGAGAGGATCCCTCTGACGTCACTGACCCTGCCTCCTCAGCTTTGGAAACCGCGCGCTCACACACGTGGTGAGCGGTGCCACACACAGAAGCACGCACCAGAGGGAGTCTCCAGGTAAGCCGTCCACCAGCCTTGTACTCTACCCAAGTTTACAGTATACATCACTGCCAGCCTTGCACTGCACCTAAGTTTAGAGTATACATCACTGCCACAATTATTAGTGTTGTTTTCTGCTGCCAGCCATCAGTTATTTAATTATGTATATATTTCACCCATCGGCCATCTGGCCACTCTTGCTGTTGGTGTCCCCAAGGTAAACCCCATATTTCCTTTTTTTCCAGTACAACATTTAAAGGCACAGACAGGTTCAATTAATAATTAAAGGAACAGACTGGTCTAATGAATCTTAGAAGCACCACCAATTTACTCTATTAATACCCATATTCATCCCCCACAAGCTACTATACGTTGCTATACTATATTAAATTACATAAGCGCCATGTATAACCATATCAGGGACATCAGGATGTTTTTAATGCATATCATGGTCCAGTTGCAACACGCCAGACCTGCAGGGTATAGACGAAGTGAGGTCACAGTTATGGGCAATCGAGGGTACTCACTATATTTGAAGAACCCTGGGCAGGCGCGTGGCAGTGAAGGAGAGGTAGACACAGTTCCTCTGGGGCACGCTCTGTAGATAGGGACCAAGCCTGATGGTAGTTGAGGTGCCCTGGATGTTACAGGTATTTTGTGTGCCTGGGGCAAGGTCCCTGTGGTATTCGTGACGCCAGTGCCTTTGGCCGGTGGCACGCCGGTTGATGGTTGGAAAGATGAAGGTACACAAGTATGCAGTGAACCAAACGGAAACTTTACTGGACAATCCAACTTTGTACAGCAGGGAGTAGTATAGTCTCTGTATTACAGTTCCACAAAAGGGGCTTATTCACAAATATGGCAGGCAATAGTCATGCAAGTTACACTGAGGGTAAATTCCACAAGCACTCAGCAGCAGGTTGTACTTTTCCCAGAATCACTGTACCGTGTCCTCTATAGAACTCCTGCTCTGGCTTTATATCTCCCAAGGCCCGGATGCCTAAAAAGGTG
The DNA here is from genome assembly GCF_014858855.1 of Bufo gargarizans. NCBI lineage: Eukaryota > Metazoa > Chordata > Amphibia > Anura > Bufonidae > Bufo > Bufo gargarizans. The sequence continues at coordinate 193,954,769 of NC_058083.1, forward strand.
GCTTATATCCTTGGTTACTTCCTTCCTCAGGTATTATACTGCTTGCTATGATTCCTAAGTTCCTCTGCCTATCAGGGTCACTTTGCTTACCCTGGGTCGCCTCCTCCTATCAGGTGGGTAACTGTTGGTTTCTCCCAGGAGGTTGAATCCTGCAACTGGGGTATCTCTTCAGAGCTAACTTAGGCTCTCTTGTTCTCAGGCAGGCTGGAGTTTCTCAACAGCCTCCTGGACATCACTAGCAGCCAGGGCTATCCAGCTGCATGTCAGGAGCAGGCTTACTGGCCTCTGTCTTCTCAGACTCCTGACTCTGCACTCTCTCTCCCTGTCTGGGCCTGGACATTTATACTAGGGGCTCCCTATCTCCCTCTAGTGTCTGGGATGTCTAACTACACCCAACTAGGCCTGCTGCTGCATTAGACAGGGGTACATTGCCATTAACAACACATTAAAACATACATTAAATGCAGAATTAAATATGACATTTCTGTTCCTTGTGAGTAGGAGTAACGCGCACACCAATTGACCCTTGTGTAGTGCCCACCCATACCTAGTGGGACACTACATACCCCCACGCTATAACGTTGCCCGTCCTCGGCGCAACATGGAGGGTCCCTGCACAGCTGGATACTGCACCTATAATGAGGACGATAAAGCAAAGCAGGAAAACACATCTACATTTGCAAAATATACATTATATGTATACATATATTAGGCAGTTCCACTGGATTAGGAGCAAGTAATGGTGACAAGGGGCGTCGTTCTCTTCTCTCAGGATAAAACAATGGGAACAGGGGCGCTGACCTGGCACAGCGTAACAGTAAATACCAGGATAGTCCATATAATACTCTTAAGTGCAAATTGTCCATGATAGAACAGTTGTAGTCCATGGAAAATGTAAAAACCTTAAATAACAGCTCTTGGAGGCTCAAAGCATTTAAAATGAGTCCGTACCCAGGTTCTTTTTCTTCTTGTTTAATCCACAGTTAAGCAAAGATATAGGCAAAGGAGGCTATAAAGGGCAGTAAGAATCACAGAGGCTCACACATGGTGGAGTCCATCTCTGGGCACAATACTTTAAAATAGTAGCAAAATCTCAGAGGCTCATGTGCTTTTGAGTCTATCCCTGGGCCCAATTCTTTTAAATTCCAGTTGCATAATAAAATAGCAGCACATAAAATAGTCCACATTATTTAAATGGCATACACATCAAAGTAGTGCTGTAATACCCTTAATCAACCTGAAAAGGGGGTTAAAGGGTTAAAAGGTGCAACATGAAAACAGGCACAACTGGGTTTTCACTCTGAGAAAGCAGGCAGGAGATCCTGTAAACAAGATGGCCTTGCTGCACGTGGTACTTCAGTGGCTTGCCGCCTTCCACTGAGCCGTGGGCAACTGGCAGCAGCAACAGAGGGCCAAAACAACGAAGGACTCCTGTCCTGAAAGGGTTAACTCTTCTTTAGGGTCCCTTGGCAAAATAAATCCAACATCAAGGGCCTAGCAGGCCAATTCACAGGGGCAAGTCATATCCACTTTGCATTTCAGTGGTGCTCCCTGGTTCCATTTGTATATTGGGCCTGTACTGAGGTTCAATAGACGGATGTGCCCACAACACTGTATTGGGGGGCAACTGCAGCATAAACGGACCCCTAATAGGTATAGGCCCCATAGGCCTAGGGGTTATCAAAGTCGCTGACCTCACCGGAGCAGGCATAACTATCGTAGGCTGCTGCACTGGCCTGGGTACCGCTGCTGCAAGCGGTCCGGTGGGTTCTTGGACGACTGGCTCTGTGCACCGGTGCACAGCGTAAGAGGATCCCACCGCAGGTGCCGGTACGAAGGAGGGACGACTGGCAGGGACAGGTACTCTCACCTTAGACCTGGAGACGTCCAAGTCCTTACGTCCTCTTTCCTGTAGGCCAGGTGGAGTCCGGATCCTGGCGGAGGCAGTCTGGCGTAGCTCCCGTAGCTTTAGTTCCAGCCGCACGATCTGGTCGTCCAGGCTTTCGGAGTCGGGATCGCTGGTCTCCGCTGTCGTCGTCGGCACTGGAGCGGTGGGTGGTTCGTCCTGCGCAGCCGCTGCAGGCTCAGGTGAGGCGTCCGCTTTCCTCCCTCTGCGGATATTCTCCAGGGTAGCTCTGAATCTCTCTGCATCCTGAAGCTCACGGACAGTTTTCTCCCTGCGAGGCAACTCAGGTGAGGGCCATGGGCTCACCCTCTTCTCCACCACTGTCGGCTGCCAAAATACATTCGGGCCAATGAAGGAGCCCCTTTCTTGGAAAGCATGATGGGCCGGTTCTGGAGAGCACATAGGTTCTTGCTCGCAGCCAGGGTGGTCCTCATCAAGGTCCCAGTCCTCTGTCTTCTTCTTAGGACGGAACACGGCAGTGGCGTAGGGGCCTCGCAGGCCCTCAGCAGGGGTAAATTCAACCTCCTCTCCCTCGCGGAGGTTGTGTAGACGTTCTGGGAGGTAACTCCGCTTGACGGACCTCCTGTTGACATATAAGTCTCGTCCAGTCAGGTAGTCTTTTATAAAACCGAAGCCTCGGTCCTTGTCAAAGGCCACAACCAACCCCATTCTCCTTTCCAGGCGGGGTTGTGTGTCAGTGTGGCACTCGTGAACGGTCTTTGCCAGTTCTTCGTAGTAAATCTTGGTTTTGGTTGTCTTCTTTATGGCGGCCTCCCGGATCTCTGCCATTAGAGCTGACCACTTGAACGAGGGCTGGAAGAAGTCTCTCCAGGAGCCATAATAGGTCTCCGGTTGCGTCCTCGGTGGCGGGCAGGCGGGTCTCTCCGGTCCCAGAGAGTAGGCCGGTGGAGCGTCCTCTTGCTCAACACCAGTCACATTCATGGTTAATAAGTCAGGCGCGGACATATCAGCAGGAAAGTCCTCACTCCTCAACATGCTCGAACCTTCTCTGGAGAGCGACAGGGTGGCGCCAACAAGTTCAGATAGATCCTCCCATTGCACTGGGAGGCCGCCCCCCAGGTACTCCAGTATTGGGGAGGCGGAGTCCATTACAGCAGACATGTAAATGTCCAGACAGGGCGGTGGCGCCAGCATACAGCCTTCCCGCACTTTTAGCAGAAGGCGCCAATTTTTACCGCCAATTTAAGATGAAGATGACGCAGCAAACAATTTCAAGCAAGCTCAGTGGCCATCTTTGAGCAAAATAGCTGTCTATTCATTGACAGCAAGCGGTGGCTTAAATAAGCAGAAAACAGTTCATACAATGCAATCTTCACACCGCAAATACTACAGTTCACTTTGGCCCAGCAATTTGCAATAAAATAATTAGGGCTTGTCACTTTAAGACAATTTTCAGCACACAGTTTTTGTATCCGCAATGGCGCAGGAATATTCGTATCCTGTTCGTGACGCCAATTTATGCAACACGCCAGACCTGCAGGGTATAGACGAAGTGAGGTCACAGTTATGGGCAATCGAGGGTACTCACTATATTTGAAGAACCCTGGGCAGGCGCGTGGCAGTGAAGGAGAGGTAGACACCAGGGGCGTAGCTATAGGGGGTGCAGAGGTAGCAGTCGCTACCGGGCCCAGGAGCCTGAGGGGCCCCAAAGACCCTTGTATCACATGAGAAGACACCTGTTTTATAGAAGGTGCATGCTGGTTAAGTTACACCTCTGGCTGGAGGGAAGGTGTTAGGTCAAGAATTTGGCCTGATGGGGGGTGCAGTTTCAATTTTTGCCTCAGGCAGCAGGAAGGCAATGTGCTTCCCTGCCGCTGGCCACAAAGCAATGATGGAAGGGGGGCCCAAGCTGAACTCTTGCACCAGGGCCCATGAACCTTTAGCTACGCCCCTGGTAGACACAGTTCCTCTGGGGCACGCTCTGTAGATAGGGACCAGGCCTGATGGTAGTTGAGGTGCCCTGGATGTTACAGGTATTTTGTGTGCCTGGGGCAAGGTCCCTGTGGTATTCGTGACGCCAGTGCCTTTGGCCGGTGGCACGCCGGTTGATGGTTGGAAAGATGAAGGTACACAAGTATGCAGTGAACTAAACGGAAACTTTACTGGACAATCCAACTTTGTACAGCAGGGAGTAGTATAGTCTCTGTATTACAGTTCCACAAAAGGGGCTTATTCACAAATATGGCAGGCAATAGTCATGCAAGTTACACTGAGGGTAAATTCCACAAGCACTCAGCAGCAGGTTGTACCTTTCACAGAATCACTGTACACTGTCCTTTATAGAACTCCTGCTCTGGCTTTATATCTCCCAAGGCCCGGATGCCTAAAAAGGTGGCTTATATCCTTGGTTACTTCCTTCCTCAGTTATTATACTGCTTGCTATGATTCCTAAGTTCCTCTGCCTATCAGTGTCACTTTGCTTACCCTGGGTCGCCTCCTCCTATCAGGTGGGTAACTGTTGGTTTCTCCCAGGAGGTTGAATCCTGCAACTGGGGTATCTCTTCAGAGCTAACTTAGGCTCTCTTGTTCTCAGGCAGGCTGGAGTTTCTCAACAGCCTCCTGGACATCACTAGCAGCCAGGGCTATCCAGCTGCATGTCAGGAGCAGGCTTACTGGCCTCTGTCTTCTCAGACTCCTGACTCTGCACTCTCTCTCCCTGTCTGGGCCTGGACATTTATACTAGGGGCTCCCTATCTCCCTCTAGTGTCTGGGATGTCTAACTACACCCAACTAGGCCTGCTGCTGCATTAGACAGGGGTACATTGCATATAACAACACATTAAAACATACATTAAATGCAGAATTAAATATGACATTTCTGTTCCTTGTGAGTAGGAGTAACGCGCACACCAATTGACCCTTGTGTAGTGCCCACCCATACCTAGTGGGACACTACACAGTAATTGGACTTCTTATATGCCATATATATATATATATATATATATATATATACAGTACAGACCAAGAGTTTGGACACACCTTCTCATTCAAAGAGTTTTCTTTATTTTCATGACTATGAAAATTGTAGATTCACACTGAAGGCATCAAAACTATGAATTAACACATGTGGAATTATATACATAACAAAAAAGTCTGAAACAACTGAAAATATGTCATATTCTAGGCTCTTCAAAGTACCTACCTTTTGCTTTGATTACTGCTTTGCACACTCTTGGCATTCTCTTGATGAGCTTCAAGAGGTAGTCACCTGAAATGGTTTACACTTCACAGGTGTGCCCTATCAGGTTTAATAAGTGGGATTTCTTGCTTTATAAATGGGGTTGGGACCATCAGTTGTGTTGTGGAGAAATCAGGTGGATACACAGCTGATAGTCCTACTAATTAGACTGTTAGAATTTGTATTATGGCAAGAAAAAAGCAGCTAAGTAAAGAAAAATGAGTGGCCATCATTACTTTAAGAAATGAAGGTCAGTCAGTCCGAAAAATTGGGAAAACTTTGAAAGTGTCCCCAAGTGCAGTCACAAAAACCATCAAGAGCTACAAAGAAACTAGCTCACATGAGGACCGCCCCAGGAAAGGAAGACCAAGAGTCACCTCTGCTGCGGAGGATACGTTCATCCGAGTCACCAGCCTCAGAAATCGCAGGTTAACAGCAGCTCAGATTAGAGACCAGGTAAATGCCACACAGAGTTCTAGCAGCAGACACATCTCTAGAACAACTGTTAAGAGAAGACTGTGTGAATCAGGCCTTCATGGTAGAATATCTGCTAGGAAACCACTGCTAAGGACAGGCAACAAGCAGAAGAGACTTGTTTGGGCACAAGGAATGGACATTAGACCAGTGGAAATTTGTGCTTTGGTCTGATGAATCCAAATTTGAGATCTTTGGTTTCAACCACCGTGTCTTTGTGCGATGCAGAAAAGGTGAACAAATGGACTCTACATGCCTGGTTCCCACCGTGAAGCATGGAGGAGGAGGTGTGATGGTGTGGGGGTGCTTTGCTGGTGACACTGTTGGGGATTTATTCAAAATTGAAGGCATACTGAACCAGCATGGCTACCACAGCATCTTGCAGCGGCATGCTATTCCATCCAGTTTGCGTTTAGTTGGACCATCATTTATTTTTCAACAGGACAATGACCCCAAACACACCTACAGGCTGTGTATGGGCTATTTGACCATAAAGGAGAGTTATGGGGTGCTGCGCCAGATGACCTGGCCTCCACAGTCACCGGACCTGAACCCAATCGAGATGGTTTGGGGTGAGCTGGACCGCAGAGTGAAGGCAAAAGGGCCAACAAGTGCTAAGCATCTCTGGGAACTCCTTCAAGACTGTTGGAAGACCATTTCAGGTGACTACCTCTTGAAGCTCATCAAGAGAATGCCAAGAGTGTGCAAAGCAGTAATCAAGGCAAAAGGTGGCTACTTTGAAGAACCTAGAATATGACATATTTTCAGTTGTTTCAGACTTTTTTGTTATGTATATAATTCCACATGTGTTAATTCATAGTTTTGATGCCTTCAGTGTGAATCTACAATTTTCATAGTCATGAAAATAAAGAAAACTCTTTGAATGAGAAGGTGTGTCCAAACTTTTGGTCTGTACTTTATATATTTTTTATGATAACGCTGTTCGTTAATTTTATGCAACTAGGACATATTGGAGTATGTTAATTTTATGCCACTAGGATTTATTGGAATACTTGCTTTACTGAGAATTTTTTTGGGGGCTATTTCTAGATTTACTAGCTGCCCATGACGTGTAATATTTAACATCCATTGACTATACTTTAATTGATTTTTAATAATTTTTTGCATTTTATTCTCTTCAATTTATCACAGTCCTCTTTTCGTGTATATATATTTCCCTCCAACTGTGTGGGGATCCATTTGGCTTTGGGCTTCTTGTTGTATCTTTTTTGACTTGAGAAAGGAGTTATAAACTCTGAAACACGTTGTCCACTGAACATCGAGGTCGTCTTTGTGTGCCAAAGAGGTATCCACACAGTGTGCTAGCACACAAACCATTCATCACTTGGGTGAATAGGAAGAAGTCTTAATGCGTATTTTATATCAGTTTTGGCTAGTATAGCATACCTGCCCAATTTTCTTAAATTTAATATGGTTAAATCAAAAGAAGAATAAGAAACTGAAGCAAAACTTTTGTCTGTTTCATCATTTAATGAATTGTACCTAGGAAATGAAAGGCGGTGGATTAATCAAAATGAGTTGGTTTATTTTTTAGGGACTAGGCCTAGTGGTGATAAACAAAAATTATTAACCCTTTCAGGACCAAGCCATTTTTTACCTTAAGGACCAGGCTATTTTTTGCAAATCTGACCAGTGTCAGTTTATGTGTGAATAACTTTAAAACACTTTTACTTATCCAGGCCGTTCTGAGATTGTTTTTTCGTCCCATATTGTACTTCATGACACTGGTAAAATTAAGTCAAAAAAAAATTTTTTTTTTGCACAAAAAAATACCAAATTTACCCAAAATTTGGAAAAATTAGCAAATTTCAAAGTTTCAGTTTCTCTACTTCTGTAATACATAGTAATACCCCTAAAAATTGTGATGACTTTACATTCCCCATATGTCTACTTCATGTTTGGATCATTTTGGGAATTACATTTTATTTTTTGGGGACGTTACAAGGCTTAGAAGTTTAGAAGCATTTTTCGGAAAATTTCCAAAACCCAATTTTTAGGGACCACTACAGCTCTGAAGTCACTTTGTGAGGCTTACATAATTGAAACCACCCAAAAATGACCCCATTCTATAAACTACACCCCTCAAGGTATTCAAAACTGATTTTACAAACTTGGTTAACCCTTTAGGTGTTGCACAAGAGTTATTGGCAAATAGAGATAAAATTTGAGAATTTCATTTTTTTGCCTAATTTTCCATTTTAACCCATTTTTTCCACTAACAAAGCAAGGGTTAACAGCCAAACAAGACTGTATCTTTATTGCCCTGACTCTGCCGTTTACAGAAACACCCCATATGTGGCCGTAAACTACTGTACGGCCACACAGCGGGGCGTAGAGTGAAAGGTGCGCCGTATGGTTTTTGGAAGCCAGATTTTGCTGGACAGTTTTTTTGACACCATGTCCCATTTGAAGCCCCCCTGATGCACCCCTAGAGTAGAAACTACATAAAAGTGACCCTATCTAAGAAACTACACCCCTCAAGGTATTCAAAACTGATTTTACAAACGCCTTTAGGTGTTCCACAAGAGTTATTGGCAAATAGAGATGAAATTTCAGAATTTCAATTTTTGGGCAAATTTTCCATTTTACTTTTTTTTTTTCCAGTTACAAAGCAAAGTTTAACAGCCAAACAAAACTCATTATTTATGGCCCTGATTCTGTAGTTTACAGAAACACCCCATATGTGGTTGCAAACCGCTGTATGGGCACACGGCAGGGCGCAGAAGGAAAGGGATGCCATATGGTTTTTGGAAGGCAGATTTTGCTAGACAGTTTTTTTGGGCACTATGTCCCATTTGAAGCCCCCCTGATGCACCCCTAGGTTAGAAACTCCAAAAGAGTGACCCCATTTTGGAAACTATGGGATAAGGTGGCAGTTTTGTTGGTACTATTTTAGGGTATATATGATTTTTGGTTGCTCTATATTACACTTTTTGTGAGGCAAAGTAACAAAAAATAGAAATTCTGAAATTTCATCTCCATTTGCCACTAACTCTTGTGGAACACTTAAAGGGTTAACACAGTTTGTAAAATCAGTTTTGAATATCTTGAGGGGTGTAGTTTCCAAAATGGGGTCACTTTTTGGAGTTTCTACTCTAGGGGTGCATCAGGGGGGCTTCAAATGGGACATGGTGTCAAAAATACCAGTCCAGCAAAAACTGCCTTCCAAAAACCATATGGCATTCCTTTCCTTCTGTGCCCTGCCGTGTGGCCATACAGCAGTTTACGACCACATATGGGGCATTTATATAAACTACAGAATCAGGCCAATAAATATTGAGTTTTATTTGGCTGTTAACCCTTGCTTTGTTACGGGAAAAAATTGATTAAAATGGAAAATTTCCCAAAAAATAGGTGTTTTGGCACTGTTTTTATTTTTTATTATTTGCAATGTTCATCTGACAGGTACGATTATGTGCTATTGTTATAGAGCAAGTTCCTACGGACGTGGCAATACCTAATATGTCTACCTTTTTTAATTTATCTAGGTTTTACACAATAAAATCATTTTTGAAACAAAAAAAATCATGTTTTAGTGTCTCTATAGTCTGAGAGCCATAGTTTTTTCAGTTTTTAGTCGATTGTCTCAGGTTGGGTATCATTTTTGCGGGATGAGATGACGGTTAGATTGGTACTATTTTGGGGTGCATATGACTTTTTGATCGCTTGCTATTACACTTTTTGTGATGTAAGGTAACAAAAAAATGGCTTTTTTGACACCGTTTTTATTTAATTTTTTTTACAGTGTTCACCTGAGGGGTTAGGTCATGTGGTATTTTTATAGAGCAGGTTCTTACGGACGTGGCAATACCTAATATGTCTACCTTTTTTTAATTTATCTAGGTTTTACACAATAATATCATTTTTGAAACAAAAAAAAATCATGTTTTAGTGTCTCCATAGTCTGAGAGCCATAGTTTTTTCAGTTTTTAGGCGATTGTCTCATGTAGGGGCTCATTTTTTGCGGGATGAGGTGACGGTTGGATTGGCACTATTTTGGCGTACATGTGACTTTTTTGATCACTTTTATTATCTTTTTTGGGAAGTAAGGTGGGCAAATTTCTATTTCCTCATAGTTTTTATTTTTTTATTTTTATGGCGTTCACCGTGCGGGGAAATTAACATGATTGTTTTATAGATCAGGTCGTTACGGACGCGGCGATACCTAATATGTGTAGCGTTTTTTATTTATTTTATTTTTATTCAGTGATAAATGTTTTTTTTTTATCTTTTACTTTTTTCACTTTTTTTAACATTTTTTTTGACCCAGACCCACTTGGTTCTTGAAGATCCAGTGGGTCTGATGTCTGTATAATACAGTACAGTACAATATACTATATAGTACTGCACTGTATTTTACTTACAGTTTGCCTGAACAGACCTATGCTTTCAGCATAGATCTGTTCAGTACCATGGACAGCAGGACGCCTGAGAAGGCATCCTGTTGCCATGGGAACCTTCCCCGTCTGTCACAACTGCGCAGACGGGGAAGGGTGAGGACGGGGCTGGCGGGGGGCTCTCTGGGGGCTCTCTCCCTCTCCCATCGGGGGCTGCAAAGGCACAGCAGCCCCCCGATCGGAGAGGGAGGGAGCTCTCTCTTACTGTTAACCTTTTCCATACAGCGGTCCGTACGGACCGCTGTATGGAAAGGGTTAAACGGCTGACATCGCATCAACGATGTCAGCCGTTTATACCAGGGTGCCAGCAATGTGCTGGCACCCTGGTATACCCACTGTACACCAACGATTATTGAAGGGGAGGCGGGCGGGGGATCGCGATCCCGCCTGCCGCACCGCCCGCCTCCCGCACGGCCCGCACCGCCCGCAACCCTCCCCCTGCACCACCCGCCCACATAATACTATTCAGGGGTGCAGGGGGGGGTAAAAAAACGTGATTTTGGTAATTTTAAAGTTTCTGATCCCTGCGGTCAGGGACCGCAGGGATCAGAAACGGCATAAAGCGCTAAAAACCGCAGGTCTGAATTGACCTGCGGTTTGAAGCAATCGCCGATAGGGGGGGGTCACAGGACCCCCCTCGGCATTGACACTGGGTGCCTGGCTGTGTGTAACAGCCGGCACTCAGCGCTGTCACCATGTCTGCAGACATGGTGACAGTTTAATGCCATGACGAATATACTCGTCATGGAGCACTAACTAGCAGTGTTTTATGACGAGTATACACGTCATAGGTCGGGAAGGGGTTAAATGGAGTGGCGTAAAACGGGCCTGCAAGATGGCCCAATTTGATTTCCTTGAAAAAAAAATCTTTAACTATGAAAGGGTGTAGTTTAACCGATTTTTGGTTATCTGTCCATAAACATCCAGTCCCAGAGAATTCCGGGACATAGAAACCAAAGGTAAAACCAAATAATAACAACCTAGCCATAGCTTTGTTAAGATAACAGTTTAACCAACAGTTGAAACATTTCAATGCTAGGGTGGCTTCATCCACAAAAGAAGCATTCATGCCTATACTTACAATGAGGCCCATTTGCATGTATTTTCATTAAATTCAAAGCAAATGCCTCTTTTGCTACTTTGCTGATGAAAATTAGAGTTCTTTTGAGGTAGCATAAGATTTAGCCATAGGCCAACATCCTTACTTCCCCATTTCATATTCGGATAAACTGAGAGTTTCTGTCTGAAAGACTCGTCATAATAATTCCAAGCAATTCCGCCGAAACTGTGATATGCTTCTAAAATAGAATCCATGTGGTAAAATAATCTGCAGCATATCTCAGGTTTGCGTTATCCCATGACAGCGGCATAAATGGAAAATGCCTGTAACCAATTAAAAATTGATTTATTCTTGGGGAGCTTTGAGTCAGTAGCCTTACTTTCTTTTAATTCCGATGTATGAACAGAATATGGGAGTAGGGAATATAAATCTTTGTATTCCCTATTCCATATTTTATCTTTTATCGAGCCTGACAAGTGGTATCCAAGAGGAGAAATTTGACAGACTAATGCATCCTTGAAGCAGGATTGTTTAACACCTTCCAAACTGATAGTTTAAGGGTTTAAAACTGAGGTAGAATCGTTCTTCATGCCTATGATTTTGTTAGAGCCTAATTGAGTATTATAGGTTGGCTTTTCGATCCAAACCTCAGTTAAAGAGTGAGAATCCTCCTTATTTGTAAATGACATAAACCTTAAAAACTCCTGGAATAAATAAAGTTTGTCCTCATTAAATTGAGGTATTAGATTGGAAGAATTGTGCAATATCTGTGTATTAGATTGACAGTTTTGACCGTTGTTCTCACCATCACTGTTGTTGGTCCAACTGACTGTGGCGCAAGGGAGGCTGAATGAAGACCTATATTGCCTAATACTTTTGAAGACAGATTATTAGGTGAGTGACTGCGTTTCTTCTCAGGTCTTTTCTTCTTTTCCGGCGGCGGAGGAGGAGAGTAATTCCTTGGTTCCTGGCAACTCAGTTTGGAAGGTAGGGTTTCCTGTTCAGGGTCATTGCGCATGTGCACACCAAGACGTCTGAAATCTCGACCAGCTCTGGGCTCGCGCACGGGGCTGCGGTGCAGCAAACTAAAGAAGAAGATCCAGCAGCTTCATCTGAACAGGTAAGTTCACCAGATAAGCATTTTTGTAACCAGGTGATTCCTCCTTTCGTTTCAGCCTTCAAGATAAGCTGTATTAGAAGATTCTCCATGGTAAGTATGGCATAGGTCCTAACTGTCTGTTGTCCAGTGCCGTGAATGTGCACTGACAGTTATCTCCTTCTTTTACAGGTACCTGGAACGTCTGTTGAAGAGAAGGACCAGAATATATATAGAAACCACGGCACTCGATATATTGTTTTTCAAAGTAAATTCATTTATTTATTGTCCATCCCAAATAGGATCTTTTTGTGTTGCAAGTGGCCAACGTTTCGGTCCTACTAGGACCTTGATCACGGCCTGAAAATAGTTACATCATATTTTAGTATATCATAGGTACAGTATCACAGCACATTAATAAGTACAGAAAATGTCAAAAAATTAAAGCAAAATATTATAATTTCAGTAGATGTCTATCACTTGTGGATAGATTAGTGCATCATATGAAAGCAAGTTGGATAGCACTTGGCAAAACATGGTAATTTCGTGATCATTATCTTCGTGTATTCTAGTAAGGTCGGTGTGAAAACCTGTATATAGGGAAATTATCATAGGATATATTATAATATGATATGTTATGAGAACAGGATACCATCTTTTGGCTATAGCAGGGAACAGCAACCATCGGCACTCCAGCTGTTGTGAAACTACAATTCCCAGCATGCTCCATTCATTTATATGGGAGTTCTGAGAAGAGAAGAGCAAGTATGCATGCTGGGAGTTGTAGTTTCATAACAGCTGGAGTGCCGGAGGTTGCCTACCCCTGGGCTATAGCATAGTCATAGAATATGGCTGTTGGTTAGCCTATGAGATAGTGTATTTAAAATATGGTAGAGACAGTGGGTCATAGTAGAGAGAATAATAGTGACAATGAATTTTGTCATGGTTGTATTGATCCCATATCTCGGTCCCATATATTAACACTATGTAAGCACTAAGTAGAGGAACATTTTACGTTTCAAGCGATCGTACCTGTTGAATAGAGAATGTGTATATAATATTGGGGCAAATGGTGAGCCATACCATAATACCATTGTTACCACGATCTCAGTTAGTAAGTGGTGAATACAGAAAATAAACTAAGAATAGAGTCAGGGTTGTAGATAATAGAAGGCGGAGTCAAAGTTGTATAAGTAAAAGACAGTAGTTAATGGTAGCAGGCAAATAGAGCTGTAGGCAGAGTGCAGGTAAAAAGCGGAAGTTACTGGTAGCGATCATATGCGGCAAACAAAGCTGCAGATGGGAGGCAGGAACTACTGATAGTAGGCATGTGCGGCAAGAAAGTTGCGGTTAGTGCGCATGATGAGCGTGGTAGTTACAGACCTAATGCAGGAGATCGGAGGCACCTATTTTCACAGACAAAATGACCCCCATAGTCTCATCTATACAGGTAGTATACCACCACATAACTATAGAGTCATATAGAGTCATTTTGATTAGTTGTCCAAGTAGATTTCCATACAATATTATAGAGACGTTAGCAGTACATTATTTACTTATTTATATAAAACATGGAATAGTAACATAGTATATAAGGCCGAAATAAAGACATTTGTCCATCCAGTTCGGCCTGTCATCCTGCAAGTTGATCCAGAGGAAGGCAAAAAAAACCTGTGAGGTAGAAGCCAATTTTCCTCACTTTTGGGGAATAAAATTCCTTCCCGACTCCAATCAGGCAATCAGAATAAATCCCTGGATCAACGACCCCTCTCTAGTAGCTATAGCCTGTAATATTATTATACTCCAGAAATACATCCAGGCCCCTCTTGAATTCCTTTATTGTACTCACCATCACCACCTCCTCAGGCAGAGAGTTCCATAGTCTCACTGCTCTTACCGTAAAGAATCCTCTTCTATGATTTGTGTACAAACCTTCTTTCCTCCAGACGCAGAGGATGTCCCCTCGTCACAGTCCTGGGAATGAATAGATGATGGGATAGATCTCTGTACTGACCCCTGATATATTTATACATATTAATTAGATCTCCTCTCAGTCGTCTTTTTTCTAAAGTGAATAACACTAATTTTGATACTCTTTCAGGGTACTGTAGTTGCCCCATTCCAGTTATTACTTTAGTTGCCCTCCTCAGGACCCTCTCCAGCTCTGCTATGTCTGCTTTGTTCACTGGAGCCCAGAACTGTACACAGTACTCCATGTGTGGTCTGACTAATGATTTGTAAAGTGGTAGGACTATGTTCTCATCACGGGCACCTATGCCCCTTTTGATGCAACCCATTATCTTATTGGCCTTGGCAGCAGCTGCCTGACACTGGTTTTTGCAGCTTAGTTTGCTGTTTATTAAAATTCCTAGATCTTTTTCCATGTCAGTGTTACCGAGTGTTTTACCATTTAATAAGTACGGATGACTTGCATTATTCCTTCCCATGTGCATAACTTTACATTTGTCAGTGTTAAACCTCATCTGCCACTTATCTGCCCAAGCCTCCAATCTATCCAGATCGCTCTGTAGTAGTATACTGTCCTCTTCAGTGTTAATTACTTTACACAGTTTAGTGTCATCTGCAAAAATTGATGTTTTACTATGCAAGCCTTCTACAAGATCATTAATAAATATATTGAAGAGAATAGGGCCCAATACTGACCCCTGAGGTACTCCACTAGTGACAGTGACCCAATCTGAGTGTGAACCATTAATAACCACCCTCTGTTTTCTATAATTGAGCCAGTTACTTACCCACTTACAGACGTTTTCTCCCAGTCCGAGCATTCTCATTTTATATACTAACCTTTTATGTGGTACAGTGTCAAATGCTTTGGAGAAGTCCAGATACACGACATCCATTGATTCGCCGCTGTCAAGTCTAGAACTTACCTCCTCATAGAAACGGATTAAATTTGTTTGACATGACCGATCCCTCACGAAGCCATGTTGATATGCCGTTATTTGCTTATTTCCGTTAAGATGCTCTAATATAGCATCCCTCAGAAAACCTTCAAACAGTTTACCCACAACAGATGTTAAACTTACCAGCCTATAGTTTCCAGGCTCTGTTTTTGGACCCTTTTTGAACATTGGCTCCACATTTGCCATGCGCCAATCCTGTGGGACATTCCCTGTCAATATAGAGCCTGCAAATATCACAAATAAGGGTCTGGCTATGACAATACTTAATTCCCTTAGGATACGGGGGTGTATGCAAGCCGGTCCTGGCGATTTGTCTATTTTAATATTTTTAAGTCGCTGTTGCACTTCTTCCTGGGTCAGACAGGACACTTTTAATGGGGAATTTATTTCAACATTCGGCATGTCATCTGACAGTTTAATTTCCTCAGTGAATACATTGGAGAAAAAAAAATATTGAACAGCTTTGCTTTCTCCTCATCGCTCTCTGCGACTCCCCCCTCATTACTCTTTAACGGGCCGACACCTTCAGATTTATGCTTTTTAACATTTATATAATTGAAGAACATTTTAGGGTTAGTTTTACTCTCTTTGGCAATTAATCTCTCAGTCTCTAGTTTGGCCGCTTTTATTTGTTTTTTACATGTTCTATTTTTCTCCTTGTAGTTTTTCAGTGCTTCTGTGCTACCTTCCTGTTTTAGTGTTTTATATGCTTTCTTTTTGTCATTTATTGCTTTCTTTACAGTTCTGTTTATCCACATTGGTTTCTTTTTGTTCCTTTACCTTTTATTCCCATATGGTATGTACCTCTCACAATGAGATTTTAGGATGCTTTTAAAGAGATCCCATTTTGTGGCTGTATTTTTATTTTAGAGGACTTTATCCCATTTAGTTAGGCCTATGGCCTCTCTTCGTTGGCTAAATTTAGCTTTTTTGAAGTTTGGTATTTTTGTTCCTCCCTGTAGAAACGCTCTCTTGAATGATAATTGGAAGATTATTACTTTATGGTCACTATTTCCCAGGTGTCCCCCAACCTGCACGTCTGTTGTTCTGTCAGGCCTATTGGTTAATACTAAGTCCAGTATGGCCGTCCCTCTAGTCGGGTATCTATGTGTCTTATAATCCTCACAACGCAGCGATTGTCAATACACCAGCTGTCTTAGCCCAGAGCGCCTGCACAGTGTGCCGCAAGCTCCCTACTCCCCAAGTCCGATGCTGTATATCAGTGCGCATGCGCGGGTTACGACACCGCTCTTGCGATACCTCGGCAATGGCTGAGAGTGCTAACACAAGCGCAGACCTGCCCCACCTCTCTATTTAAAGCCGCGAATACCGCGGACACAGCGAGTCCTCCCGGTGCCTCCGATCTCCTGCATCAGGTCTGTAACTATCACGCTCATCATGCTCACTAACCGCAACTTTCTTGCTGCACATGCCTGCTATCAGTAGTTCCTGCCTCCCATCTGCAGCTTTGTTTGCCGCATATGATCGCTACCAGTAACTTCCACTTTTTACCTGCACTCTGCCTACAGCTCTATTTGCCTGCTACCATTAACTACTGTCTTTTACTTATACAACTTTGACTCCGCCTTCTATTATCTACAACCCTGACTCTATTCTTAGTTTATTTTCTGTATTCACCACTTACTAACTGAGATCGTGGTAACAATGGTATTATGGTATGGCTCACCATTTGCCCCAATATTATATACACATTCTCTATTCAACAGGTACGATCGCTTGAAACGTAAAATGTTCCTCTACTTAGTGCTTACATAGTATTAATATATGGGACCGAGATATGGGATCAATACAACCATGACAAAATTCATTGTCACTATTATTCTCTCTACTATGACCCACTGTCTCTACCACATTTTAAATACACTATCTCATAGGCTAACCAACAGCCATATTCTATGACTATGCTATAGCCAAAAGATGGTATCCTGTTCTCATAACATATCATATTATAATATATCCTATGATAATTTCCCTATATACAGGTTTTCACACCGACCTTACTAGAATACACGAAGATAATGATCACAAAATTACCTAACATTCATGATTTGCCAAGTGCTATCCAACTTGCTTTCATATGATGCACTAATCTATCCACAAGTGATAGACATCTACTGAAATTATAATATTTTGCTTTCATTTTTTGACATTTTCTGTACTTATTAATGTGCTGTGATACTGTACCTATGATATACTAAAATATGATGTAACTATTTTCAGGCCGTGATCAAGGTCCTAGTGGGACCGAAACGTTGGCCACTTGCAACACAAAAAGATCCTATTTGGGATGGACAATAAATAAATGAATTTACTTTGAAAAACGATATATCGAGTGCCGTGGTTTCTATATATATTCTGACTGACCTTCCCCACTGAGCACCAACAACTACACACCAGGAGTGCCATCCACTATAACCATCACATGAAGAGAAGGACCAATCACCATTCTCCAAGAGCACCTACAACTTTTCCCAGATATCATTCACCGATGACTTCACCAAGAAATCAATAACTTTATTATACACCACATATACCTATACAATGAACGGAACCATGCCATCATGTGTTCCCTTCATTGTATACACACTTCCAGGCCCATACAGACGGACAATATGATTCAGCCATCACCACTCCAGTGGTGGTCCTCACAGACTATGAGACCCACCTCTTTCACGATCTACCTCAGGCTAATATTGGTCCCTTTACTAGTTCACCATCCACTCTATGACAAGTTTTCTAGACTCCACTTGACAAAGCAGCCATACTGCTCTCCAATCTGAGACTCATTCTGGGCTGCATTGTGTCTTCAAACCTCCACTATTCTACTTCAGACTCCTCTGCAATAGAAGGACAAACTTGCTTCTCAAAATAACCAGGTCTTGATACTCCACACACACCCTTATCACTCTGGTCTAGCACCTTGCATGGACTACCTGTACTCATTTTGGTGCAAATACATCTATTATAGACTCTTCTCTGCCCCCTCCTAATAGCCCTGTGGCTCAGCGTTATCAGTGTCACCATGCTTAGTCCACATCCACTGCCAATCTTTTCCTGAGCCTAGCCAGCCCTCTGTCCCTCCCCTGCAAACTTCATCCTAGAAAATGCTAATCCTATATCACAGTCAAAGAAAATACACATGCGATGGCACCATAGGCACTGTGGTCACTATCCGAACAACCTGCTAAACAAAGCACATATACAGTTAGTGAAGCGCAATATATATACAGTGGATATAAAAAATCTACACACCCCTGTTAAAATGTCAGGTTTCTGTGAAATACAAAAATGAGACAAAGATAAATCATTTCATAAACTGTACAACTCAATTGAAAAAAAAAACTGAAATCTTTTAGGTAGAAGGAAGAAAAAATATAAAAATAAAATAATATGGTTGCATAAGTGTGCACACCCTTAAACTAATACTTTGTTAAAGCACCTTTGATTTTATTACAGCATTTAGTCTTTTTGGGTAAGAGTCTATCAACATGGCACATTGCCTACTCTTCTATGCAAAAACACTCAAAATCTGTCAGAATGTGAGGGCATCTCCTGTGAACAGCCCTCTTCAGATCACCTCACAGATTTTCAATCGGATTCAGGTCTGGGCTCTGGCTGGGCCATTCCAAAACTTAAATCTTCTTCTGGTGAAGCCATTCCTTTGTTGATTTGGATGTATGCTTTGGGTTGTTGTCATGCTGAAAGATGAAGTTCCTCTTCATGTTCAGCTTTCTAGCAGAAGCCTGAAGGTCTTGTGCCAATATTGAGTAGTATTTGGAACTGTTCATAATTCCCTCTAGCTTAACTAAGGCCCCAGTACCAGCTGAAGAAAAACAGCACCAAAGCATGATGCTGCCACCACCATGCTTTACTGTGGGTATGGTGTTCTTTTGGTGATGTGCAGTGTTGTTTTTGTACCAAACATATCTTTTGGAATTATGGCCAAAAAGTTCAACCTTGGTTTCATCAGACCATAACACCTTTCCCCACATGCTTTTGGGAGACTTCAGATGTGTAGCCTGGCTAGGATGTTTTTCTTCGTAAGAAAAGGCTTTCGTCTAGCCACTCTACCCCATAGCCCAGACATATGAAGAATATCAGAGAATGTTGTCACATGAACCACACAGCCAGTACTTGCCAGATATTCTGGAAGCTCCTTTAATGTTGCTGTAGGCCTCTTGGTAGCCTCCCAGACCAGTTTTCTTCTCGTCTTTTCATCAATTTTGGAGGGACGTCCAGTTCTTGGTAATGTCACTGTTGTGCCATATTTTCTTCACTTGATGATGACTGTCTTGACTGTGTTCCATGGTATATCTAATGCCTTGGAAATTCTTTTGTCCCCTTCTCCTGACTGATACCTTTTAACAATCAAATCTCTCTGATGTTTTGGAAACTCTCTGTGGATCATGGCTTTTTTTTTTTTTTTTTTTTTTTCAATATATTTTATTAATTTATAATACAAAAATTTATATCCATATTACAATTATAAAATCCTACAGTCCGTAAAATTTGTAATTTGCAACATGATTAAGAACAATTTCATACAAGTATCCATGCTTATGGAGACAACAAGAATACAAATGGAGATCTCACTTGCTGGGGGAAATGCGGGATACGTCCGTCATCCACAGCCTAATACGGCAAAACAACCACACAAAACATCCCACTTGACATGTTGTTGTCTATACAGGGGGAAAAAAAAAAAAAAAAGAAAAAAAAAAAAAAAAAAAGGTAAGGGGCCCGCAGCCCGGGCGGCCTCCGGGGAGCGAGCACGTGCCCCGCGCTCTCTCCCCCGATCATGGGCCAGAAATTGACAGGATTGACAGCCATATCACCATTCATCCGATACTCACATTGACCGTACGTAGCGGGCCTGCTGCAATCTTTGATCGCAAGCATTTCATGAAACAAGTTTGGGGGTCCAGCAGTCTTCTTTCGCAGTAGAAAAGAAAACTCTTACATATTTTGCTGCCTCATCCCCATATAGTTAGTTTAGGAGTTTAATGCCCGCCTTAACCGTACCACACATATATCCACCTTAGTGTCTCACATATAAAGGGACTCAACTTGAGTATCACTCGGTGATCACCGGCATTTAGGGAAAGTGTAAACATAAACACTACCTAAAACCGGCTCTGTCCCGCTGAGAAAACACCTCTTGGTGCCCATACAACGTGTGTCATATCACTGCCTGAAGTCGAGCCGCATGTCTGACAGAGAGAGCCGCGTCCCAGGGCACACCCAGTCGCCGGGCTGCCCAATATCCCGGGCTCCGGGTCCCCACCCATAACTGGCACGGTAATGTGGTTCGATTAAAAATCATAGTTTAATGCCGGAAGGTACCGCCATCCCCCAGCATTCCTAGAGATACTCCAGTACCCAAGTGCAGCTTCACCTCCTTAACTATTTATGATTCATATAGAAGGGGCCGGACTAATAGGATCATCCCCAGCCCACCCCGCCAAACCCCCCCCCCCCACCCCCACCTTGCATTAAAAAAAAAAAAAAAAAAAAAAAAAAAAAAAAAAGAACACAAATTAATTATTTAGGCTTGTCCCAGTCTGCCCACAATTTGCCCCACTTTAAATAGGATCCTCTTTGTTTATACAAAATCCTCTCGTAACTTTTCACTTTCTCGACCAAGCTTAACCAGTGGTTGCAGTCTGGAGCAGAAGAGCAAAACCATAATCTAGAAATGAGAAGCCTGGCCAAAAACATTACCTTGATCAATAGTTGGCGTTTTATAGGCGGGTAATTAACCTCTGATAAATCTCCCAGGACCCATATCCTGGGGGACAAAGGGACATCAATATTGAGTTTACGAGCCAAATTAATTTGGACCGATCTCCAATAGCTGCTCACCATTGGGCAATCCCAAAACAGATGTAAATGATCTGCCTCGGAATTGCCACAGCGTGGGCAGTCAGAGGAGGCTCTAAGTCCTCTCCTATATAACCACCTAGGTGTCACATATATTTTGTGCAAAATATTAAATTGTACAACAGTGTGATTAAAGTTGTGTGAAACGGATTTTAAACTTTTGCTGTGGGATGTGATCATGGCTTTTGCTGTGGGATGTGACTAAGAAAATTTCAGGAAAGACTAACTAGAGCAGCTGAACTTTATTTGGGGTTAATCAGAGGCACTTTAAATGATGGCAGGTGTATGCTGACTCCTATGTAACATGATTTTGAATGTGATTGCTTAATTCTGAGTACAACTACATCCCCAGTTATAAGAGGGTGTGCACACATATGCAATCACATTATTTATTTTTCTTCCCTCCACCTAAAAGATTTCAGTTTGTTTTTCAATTGAGTGGTACAGTTTATAGGTCACATTAAAGGTGGAAAAAGTTCTGAAATTATTTATCTTTCTCTCATTATTTTACATTACAGAAACCTGACATTTTTACAGGGGTGTGTATACTTTTTATATCCACTATATATATATATATATATATATATGATATAAATAAAATTAATACATGTCTGAGCAGTCCTTCAATAAAAAATGTAGTCCTCTTATAGAAGCAGGCAGATACAAAGGATAGATGGGCTGTCCAGAAGCTACTAATTGGAGGTGGTCATCACTTTTAGGCCTCATGCACATTTCTGTTTCCATTTTTCAGTCCACAAAATATGGATGTGGTCCATGTGCTGTCCATATTTTTTTGCAGACCCATTGATATCAATGGGTTCATTTTGCAGACATATTCTAACTTTTTGCGGAAGGGACATATTACTTATGGATGCGGAAAGCACATAAACTGCATGTCCATTCCTCAAAAAGATAGTCTACTGTATGTCCTATACTTGACTGCAAAATGCAGACCACGGACTCATTCAAGTTAATGGGTCCGCAAAAAAATGCCAATGACAAATGACCATATCCACATTTTGCAGACAGCAAAATGGAAACAGTCATGTGCATGAGGCCATAGAGTTATGACTCTTTTAGCCACTGCTTGTTTATGTGGTGTGGGCCTGAAGATGTCATATCACGCTACCATTAATTACACTAATGAGCTATTTTACAAAGAAGGCACCTTATACTATTGCGGCTGGCTATTAACACTTCAGTTAAATATGTCAACAACAAGTAGTTTTAAATTAGTAATTCTCACTAGTAATCCACAGAGTAAAATTTCACTGTTTATTTCATGGCATCAAATATTTGATGGTAAATTGACACCGTTGGGTCTCATTATTACCTAAGATGTTTAGATGTTGGACGTGGCGGGTTATACGGTGATAATTAGCCTGCGTCCAGTTTAATTCCATATTGCCAGTGCTCCTGAATCATCAGTGCACAGGTATTAACAAGGGACCAATATGTGCAATTAAACATATTTATTTTAACATGTACTAGAAGTCAATGACATCCACACCATATGGTCAAATAGTAATTCAGTATGTTATAGAGGCATTGTATTTAGTGGCCAACATGGACAAACATTTTTAGATGTATTCTCAATAACTTGCAACTTAATTTAGCTCCCTTTCCTATTAAAAAGAAAAAAAATGTATGTGTAGCCTTAAAAACACAAACTTTTGGACATTAATTATTAGATGGACAGATGTCTTTTTTTTTGGCCTTATATACTATGTTACTATGTAATTGTTTATAATTAGGGATGAGCGAACCCTTGGAAGTTCCGGTTCGCCCGGATCATCTGAACTTCAGGTCAAAGTTTGGGTTCCGGACCCAAACTTGACCCCCGAAGCCAAACCTCATTGAAGTCAATGGGGACCTGAACTTCACTTTATTATTTTCCATTATAACCTGGTTATACTGGAAAATAATGGCATTCTTAAGATATAATGCAAAAGAATATGGCCATTTAGGGGTAAACCCCCCCCCAAAAAAAAAAAAAACTCACCTTATCCACTTGATGACGCTGCACCAGTCTCTTCTATCTTCATTTACCAAGACCTGCCAAAGGACCTGCGATGTGAGCGATGACGTCACTGCGCTCTCCCATGTGGTAACATAACTTCAAATAAGTTATGTTATATCTGTGCCACTAACATATTGGACATCAGAATATGTGTTAAAGCACTATGCTCCAATGTTTTGACAAATATCGCTACATTTTTTGTTACATTAACCTTTAAGTACTAAACTAATTTGTGGAAATCTATGCACATGTTGCAAAAACTACCCCATTCAGATGTGTAGAATAGATTTTTCGATTTTTTTCTTTTTATTCCAGTGCTAATATATTTTCTATCTTTCAGTTTGTGTCTTTTATTCATTTATTTGTACAATGTTTTCAACATTTCCTCATAGTTTGCTGAGTATCTAGCAGTAAGGGTTCATGCACACAACCATATGTATTTTGAGGTCTGCAAAACACAGATCAGCAAAAAAATACGGATTACGTCAGTGTGACATCTGTATTGCATCAGTTTTTCTATGCGGATCCATTGTAACAAGACAAATAAATTATTTAAAAATCATATAATGTGATTTCCTGAATTTTTTTGTTTAATTCTGTCTCTCAGAGTGGGAATGCACCTACAATGTGAATTTCAGACCCCTCCATGATTTTTAAGTGGAAGAACTTGCAAAATCGCTGGTTGTTCAAATACTTCTGTTCCTCACTGTATGTGCTTAATGTCCATATGTATGTCCATATATGTAATGTATGTGTGTATTACAGTGTGCATGTGTGTGATGTAAGCAAGTATGTGCTGAAGGTGTATACAGGTGCATCCTTGTAGCTACTGACTTCACCCTAGGAAATCTATGGCTTGCACAATAAAATGTACTGTACATTAAGGCTATAATATTGGTGGGTATGAAGAGTCAAAGCAGAGCTACCCTAGATACTGTCTGTGAAGGTTCTCATTTATCCAGGTCATGGTATATCTGTAAAGAATAAATTAAGGCAGCTGGACTTGGCTGCTAAGTCCAGTTGCCTTGATTTATTCTTTACAGATATCCTAGATACTGTATATGTCACCACTTTATGTGATTAGGAAATGGCAGCATAATATAACTGCAGGCCGGAAGGTCTAGAATAACAAACAACACAATGCAATACTGAGCTGTTTGTTTAAAGGGTTTGGCCCATCTCACATATTGATATTAACTACCTGAATAAGGTACATTAAAAAGACACTTTATTAAATTCACAATTCAAAGATTGGTTCTCCACCAAATGTAACAGTCAGGCGTGCGTGCAGCAGAGTAGAGCCTCCGGCTCCCGTGGTTTAAATGGTTTAAATGGGGAACACTCCGCCCTCTGATCCGCCAGGCCTCCAAGACAGGAACCAATGGGGTACGGGTAAAGTAACTTTCGTATCTCCTCCTGTCATTATTCTAATGCTATCGGCGATAGAGTAAACACTTTGTACTGTGATATCTTACTTGCTTGGGTTACTGTGAGTACGAGGGAACAAATAAATCTATGCAGATGTAAAATAGGAAGGGCTGATCCCCCGGTAGACCTAAAGAGAAGAGCCAACCCCTCGATTAGCGAACGGGGTGTATATAAGTTAAAGAGCCAATGGAATTCATTGGCATAAATGGTCATAATAACATAATGAAATACAAAGGTGAAACAATGTATGTGACAAAAAGTGCTTGATATTCTAATTCTGCATACCTGTACCCACTGACATATAGATACAGTATATAAAATGCACCCTATGAGTGGCTGCCGCACTATTTCAAAGTACCTCTGCGGTCCCAGTGACCCACAGTGGAACGCCTGGTGACAGGAGTAAGCATGCTGATTCCCCAAATCCCCCGAAGTCACTGAATAGGACCAAGTTGTGCATGCCTCATCACCATCCTAAAAATATCATGTGGTGTAAAGGCATATCCTATTAGGATAAGGGTATGCTAAAAATCCATGGAATGCATAGCCATCTTGGCATTATAGGTTTAAGTATAAATGGCGCAGCCGATGAACTCGATAAACATGCCTATATATTACTCTGCCTGTTCACAATGCTAACTATATTATAAACAAAACATGTAAAGTGCCTTTATGCTCATCAGCATTCGGCCTCATGCACACGGCCGTTGTTTTGGTCCGCACCGAGCAGCAGTTTTGGTGACTCGAATGTGGACCCATTCACTTCAATGGGGCCGCAAAAGATGCAGACAGCATTCTGTGTGCTGTCCGCATCCGTTGCTCCGTTCCATGGTCCGCAAAAAAAATATAACATGTACTATTCTTGTCCACGCTTTGCGGACAAGAATAGGCAGTTATATTAAAGGCCGTCCGTGTTTTGCGGATCCGCGGTTTGCGGACCGCAAAACACACAACGGTCGTGTGCATGAGGCCTTCCTCTGTTGGAGTCGAGAAGTCATAGTCAATTCAGGCCTTGTTCATTTTTATATGAGTCAACCTGTCAGCATTTTCAGTTGACAGGCGGATACGCTTATCTGTTATAATGCCACCAGCAGCACTAAATACGCGCTCAGATAAAACGCTGGCGCATGGACCGGCCAGCACCTCCAAAGTGTAGAGCGCCAGTTTGTGCCACGAGTGCAGCTTGGACACCCAGTAGTTGTAAGGCACTGAGGGATCATTGAGGACGCTGACACGATCTGCTATGTACTCCATCACCATCTTCCAAAAATGTTCTCTACTTGTGGCAGTAGGCTGCATATCAGGGTGAGGGTGCTGGTGGGGTGTCATGAAACTGTCCCAGGCTTTGGAAAGTGTTGCCCTGCCTCTGTTAGAACTGCTGTGTGTTCCCCTTGTCTCCCCTCCTCGGTTGGCCAAGGAAGTACGGACTCTGCCGCCAGTGTTGTCAGATGGAAAATTTTGGAGCAATTTTCCAACAAGGATTTTCTGGTATTGCACCATTTTGCTCACCCTTTGCATCAGAGGAATGAGAGATGAGAAGTTCTCTTAAGTAGCGGGGGTAGAGAAGGGTGAACACCCAGTAATCCATGTTATCTAAAATGCGTATAATGCGAGGGTCGCTGGAAAGGCAGCTTAACATGAAGTCAACCATGTGTGCTCTCCATCTCCTCTTCTGTCCCATTCTGAACAGATGGAATTAAAGTTCCATGGGTACTACCCTCTGTAGCAGAGGCAACTGTCTCCAGCTCCTCCCCCTCTTCATGGTCCAATTCACGCTGAGAAGACGAACTGAGGGTGGGCTGGCTATCACCCTGTGTAATATCCTCCTCCATTTCCTCGTCTGCCACATTCAGAGCGTCGTCCTTAATTGTGAGCAGCGATTGTTTCAGTAGACACAGCAGTGGAATGGTTACACTGATAAAAGCGTTATCGCCACTAACCATCTGTGTGGATTCATCAAAGTTTATTAAAACCACACAGAGGTCTGACATCAATGCCCACTCCTCGCTTGTGAATAGTGGCAGTTGACTTAAAAGGGGACGACCATGTTGTAGCTGGTATTCCACAACTGCCCTCTGCTCCTCACAAAGCCTGGCCAACATGTGTTACGAAGAGTTCCAAAGCATGCTCACGTCGCACAACAGTCGGTGAGCTGAAAGCCATAAGCGCTGCTGCAGCATTGACAGACCGGCTGAAGCTGTGGACAACTTGCGGAAATCGACACACACATGGCGCGCCTTCACTAGTAGCTCTGGAAAATTGGGGAAGGTTTTGATAAACCTTGGAACCACTAAGTTTAAGACGTGGGCTAGGCATGGGATGTGTGTCAGGTTGCCGAGCTCCAAAGCCGCCACCAGGTTACGGTCATTGTCAGACACAACCATGCCTGGTTGTAGGTTGAGTGGCGAGAGACACAGCTCGGTCTGGTCTGCAGCGGTGTGCTGTTTGTCCCCTAAACAGATCAACTTCAGCACGGCCTGTTGACGCTTACCCACAGCAGTGCTACACTGCTTCCAGCTAGCGACTGATGGCTGACTGCTGCTGGAGGTGGAAGTGGAGGAGGAGGCGGCGGAGGAGGAGAAGTGGGGGATGGAGCCAGTAACATAGCTGCTGGCAGAGACCCTGATGGACGTAGGGCCCGCAATCCTGGACATGGGTAGCACCTGGGCCATCCCAGGGTACAACTCACTCCCAGCCTCCACAACATTTACCCAGTGTGCTGTCAGGGAAATGTAGCGTCCCTGGCCACCAGCACTTGTCCATGTGTCTGTGGTTAAGAGGACCTTCGTTGGTCAGCGCATGAGTGATGTTCTGGGACACACAGTGAAATATAGTGGCGGCTGGGGACTGCGTACCGAGGGACGGCCACCAACATCAGGCTGCGGAAGGCCTCAGTGTCCACAAGCCTAAATTGCAACATTTCAAGGGCCAGTAATTTGGAAAGTTGCACATTTAATCCTATGGCCTGTGGGTAGGTATTTGCGCTTGCGTTCAAATGACTGTGTTATGGACATTTGGACGCTGCGCTGGGACAGGGAAGTGGATGTTGTTGCTCATGGTTCATGCGAAGGTCCAGGTGTAGGGCGAGGGGCATCCGGGCCTTTTTCTTCGACACGGGATTGGCCAGCAGTGCATAACACAGGGGAAAAGGAGGCAGTGGTGTGACCCGCAGACCCAGATTGTGGACCCAGGCATTCGGCCCACTTGTTATGGTGCTTGGATGCCAAATGGCGGATCATGCTGGTGGTGGTGAGGTTGCTAGTGTTCACGTCCCGGCTCATTTTGGTATGGCACAGGTTGCAAACTACCACTCTTTTGTCGTCTGCACTTTCCTAAAAAAAGCGCCATACTGTGGAACTTAGTGCCCGCCTTCTTCATATTAATGGTTTTGTCACTAGATGTGGTGCAGATTTTTTTACAGTCCGCTAAAGACACAGTTTTCTGATGCAGGACAGTATATGTCACAGAAACACACAGAATATAGACACTACATTAGGCCCAGATTATTGGAATTTGCCCTAAAGAAACAGTTTTCGGATGCAGGACAGTATATTAAAATCTAATCTTTATTTGGTTCGTTTAAAACGTACACACAACAAGAAAACCCATTGTTAAAATTTGTACAGTGAAATATAGAATAGGCTGTTCTTTGTTACTGGTTGCTACCAGCAACCCTATATTTATTAATTAATGCCTGTCAGGTGCATTACTTGGGGCATGCTACAGTCAGAGATGTCGTGAGTGTGTGGTTTGTATCACTCTGCGGGGCAACCTTGATCGGTTAATAAATTTGTCCTTTGTTTTGTTGGTTAACTTTGTTACTATCTATCTACCGTGGAGCCCTATCACTAAGGGCCCTTTCACACTTGCGTTGTCCGGATCCGGCGTGTATTCCACTTGCCGGAATTACACGCCGGATCCGGAAAAACGCAAGTGTACTGAAAGCATTTGAAGACGGAGCCGTCTTCAAAATGCGTTCAGTGTTACTATGGCACCCAGGACACTAATAAAGTCCTGGTTGCCATAGTAGGAGCAGAGAGCGGGGGAGCGGTATACTTACAGTCCATGTGGCTCCCGGGGCGCTCCAGAATGACGTCAGAGCGCCCCGTGCACATGGATGACGTGTTCCATGTGATCACGTGATCCATGCGCTTGGGGCGCCCTGACGTCACTCTGGAGCGCCCCGGGTGCCGCACGGATGGTAAGTATGCTGCTCCCCAGCTCCCCGCTACACTTTACCATGGCTGCCAGGACTTTAGCGTCCCGGCAGCCATGGTAACCATTCAGAAAAAGCTAAACGTTGGGTCCGGCAATGCGCCGAAACGACGTTTAGCTTAACGCCGGATCCGGATCAATGCCTTTCAATGGGCATTAATTCCGGATCCGGCCTTGCGGCAAGTGTTCAGGATTTTTGGCCGGAGCAAAAATCGCAGCATGCTGCGGTATTTTCTCCTGCCAAAAAACGTTCCGTTCCGGAACTGAAGACATCCTGATGCATCCTGAACGGATTTCTCTCCATTCAGAATGCATTAGGATAATCCTTCCGATGACGGAACTCTATGCCGGATCCGCACAACGCAAGTGTGAAAGGGCCCTAAGGCACCTCCACCATATATATCAGCCTGTGCGAGCATTCACTGTATCAATTTGTATCAATGCCTGGGAGAGGGTTCCTAATGTGGCAACAATTCGCTATCTCCTCAGGTTCTAATACTCTGCAGGCTGATAAATGACTCAGGTGCATACGTTAGTCATCTACTGGTTTCCACTATTGTTTTCCTTGGCAAGGATAGATGTGTAAACAATTTGGTATATACCGATCGCTTTGTCCCTCACTGCATTACTACCTATGACTGCCGCTCGTAATGCTCCTGAATTTCGTCACTGGTCTGTCTAAAACGAAAAAGCGCTACACTAATACACCCCTCCCGACATGTTTCGCCACATGTGTAGCTTCATCAGGGGAAGTGGGGTATAGGCGCGCGCGCGCTCACGGTGACCTCAGTATGATGCAAAGTCACACCCATCACTCCATTGTAGCCAATGAGTGCTCCGCTCCCTCTTACTGACATGTTGCAGATCCTTTTAGGCAGGAGCGCGTCATCTTGCGTGTATGTTATGCGCTCATTGCTCAATTGGTCCGTCACAGGTAGGTCTGGTGTTGTGGTTACCTCCCCTTTGGATGACGTGCCATTAACTCGTTGCTGCCGGCTGTATGAGATGAGGCTCTGTAAAGTGGTTCTGTATCCACCTCCATGGGTAATTCCATGTTCACCTTCATATTTTTTTTACTTATTTTCATATAGGATAGATAATGTATCGATCTCCCATCATTGGGTGGCTTTGTATTTCCCAATACAATTGGTATGGGGATCCAGAACAAAACGGATCACATTACGTCAACAAGACCCAAAACAACGTCAGAAATGCTGAACACCCCAGAGACAGCATCATCAGCACCTACACAAGGAAGCACAAATATCACAAATACCACAGTGCAACAGAATCAGGGCCAAGTGATGTCAGGACAATCAAACCTCTTTGCCACACCACCTATAGCCCCTCTTTTTTTAGGACAGAGCAATGTCCATTTGAGGGACAGGGACAAGTGGGGTTACAATACAAAGTAACTGACAAAACAATGGGAAATTTGGAGACCACCCAGATTATAAATCTGTCAGCACTGTCCCTTACAAAGGCACAAATCACACTATTGAAAAAAGGACTTACATTCACGCCAGTACCACGTTTTGACAAATTTAATTGGGTGAAGGATATTAATTTGTTTGCACGTAAGCTAGCACTGCACAAACAATTTGCCAATATGAGTACAGAGCTAACTTATTATACATAAAATTATTATACTAGCAAACTTATTCAGAGAGAACGACAAGCTTTGCAGACCTTGGAAAGCCTGCATTTGGAAAGTGAGGGCTTTAGCTCAGAGATTATACCTCCACTGACAGACCTCAAGCCTAGATCAAAATGGACCCCCTCCTTCTCATAATTTAAAAATATAGAGGCCTTCGTACACTTGGTGTCTCAGGAGATTAACAAATTAAAAATAAATAAGGATATTGCCCCTGAAAACCTGGCAGATTAGGAACTCACTGCTTTGGAAGAATTGAGAGCAAACAAGGATATAATCCTTAAATCAAGTGACAAAGGGGGTAACATAGTGGTCCAAGACAGGGAAGATTATGAAGGAATGGTAAATAGGCTGTTAATGGATAGGGAAATATATCAGACTTTGCCAGAAAATCCAACCAAGGGGTACCTAGAAGACCTGAAAAGAATTTTAAAGACAGCTAGGGATCAATGTCTGATATCTAAAGAAGAATTTGATTTTCTGCACAATAAAAGCCCCACTATCCCCACATTTTACGCACTGCCAAAGGTGCACACAAAGAAAAATCCTATACCTGGGCGCCCGATAGTGTCAAGGAATGACTCCCTAAGTCAACCAGCCAGTGGATACGTGGATGAGATACTGAGACTATTTGTTGCATCACTACCCTCGCATATAAAGGACACCACTGATGTTTTGACCAAAATCAGGGAAATCTCACTGTCTCCATCCACATACCTGGCAAGTTTGAACGTGGAGGCTTTGTACAGTAACATTGAACATGAGCTAGGAATAAAAGCCACCAAATACTTTCTGGATACCAAAAGCACTAGTTTTCACAAACACAATGATTTTGTCATCTTTTTGTTAAGATTTATTCTCACTCACAATTATTTCCTATGTAACGGTACCTTTTACCAACAGATGAAAGGTACTGCGATGGGGACCCCTTGTGCACTGACTTTTGCAAATTTATTTTTGGGGTGGTGGGAGGACACTATAGTTTTTTCAGACACACTTGCACATTTCACTAGTCACATTTTATTTTGGGGTAGATTTATTGATGATGTCCAAATCGACAGTGTGAAATGTTTAATGCTTTCAGGAATCTGGTATTGTAATTTTGTTAATAACACTATTGCCCTGAGCTGTGTTTGTTATTTTTAGTCCCTTTAGCCTACCTTCAGTACAGCAGTCTCAGCATACCCCTACTGCTTAGCATAGTAGGTAGGTAGGTAGGCGTACTTATCTTGAGCCGACCCGAATACAAGTTATAGGCAAATGGATATTTGGCGCATTTGTGTGAGGGGAGGCGGGGCTACTCTGCTTATAAGCCGCAGCCTCCTCCTCACCTTACCGGTGGCTGGTTTCTGCCCCACCCTCCCAAGTCCCCTTTTATTCTAACTACTCAATGAGGTGGGCCCCTTTAGCCTACCCTCCGTACAGCAGTCTTGGCATACCCCTACTGCTTAGCATAGTAGGTAGGTATACTTATCTTGAGCCGACCCAAATACAAATAAATCGTTAACAGAAAGAAAAAAAAAAAAAGAAGAAAAGGAAAGGAGCCAGTCCACTTCCTTGCAATAGTCATCAAATCAACAAATAATTATTAATCTAGGTCATGCAATCCTCAATAAAAGGACGACAATGATGGTACTTAAAAGTATTTACATTAAATCATTCCAAAAAGTGGAATAACCCACAATACATAGAAAATGAGATCAAGAGAGATGTCAAAGATCAACACAAGTATAGCAAATTCAAGAAGAGTGGAGTATAGAAATAGTTTGAGTAGAGAGACGGTGGAAGGTAATTTCAATTATCTGGGTGGAGAAGGCTCTATGTCCTGGAATGACTTCCCATTGCTTAAGGAAATTAGCATGAGGAAATTCCCTCAAAGCGGTATAATTGATCTACCTTTTGCTTCCGCTGCTCCATGGTGGGCAATTCTGTAGATAGCCAGTATTTTGGAATAAGAAGATGAGCTGCTATGACCTGCTGTTTAAATAAAAATGCGAGTAGGTGTGTCACGAGAGTGTCCCAACCTATCGCTGACCTTGTTGTGCCTGGGGTCAGAAGGTCGAAGTGGGTGGTTACGCGCTTGGTTTCTCAAGGGATCACTCCATGACCTAATGGTGAGAATGGATTCCAGTCCAGGTTTTTCTGCTTAGGTTTGTGATCCTTTTTGTCCCATTTAGGAATCTGCAGCTTTTCCTTTCAGCTGTTCTCTGTCTGCCACTCCCAGCTACTATATATTCTCCCTTTCGGCTTCCCTTGTTGCCAGATATAGACCTTCCTTGCAGATATTCTATTCTGACCTCAGGTGGACAACAGTTAATTTGGAGCCATTGGAACTGGAGCTGTTGGATCTCCAGTACACTCCTGTTGTTGTCTCCTGTTGTTGTTGTCTCCCTTTGGGGATTGTTGATTGTGTTTGTGTTGTTTGTCCTTTCCCTGTTGTTACCCTAGGTGTCAGTGGTGAGGACTAGTGCTCCCACCGCCCTATTCACTACCTAGGGCTTATTTCAGGATAAGCCAGGGACAAGACATGTGATCGGCGTATGGGTTAGCAGCCCATCTAGGGACGTCAGGCAGCCAGGTGCCAGTGCCAGGTGAGCTAGGTGTCACCACTCTTCACTTTCCCTAGTGGAAGGGTACTCCTCTTGCCTCCCCTCTGCGTCGCATGTCTGTTACCTGCCATCTCAGATGTGATAGGGTGTGTATGTAGTCAAAGTAGCATAAAAGTTATTTAATAGGGAGACACTGTATCTGAACCCTGGTGCCACAGATCTGGTTGCACTTGAGGAATATCTCCTCCCTCCACGTTTTTTACCAGAGGACAATCCCACTAAAATGGAGGAAGGTACCTTGCTCCTATAGGCACCTCCAGCATGTGTCCGAGGTAGAGGCAGAGTAATGACCTGTTTTACAGTATCTGGGGTTTTCTATCAGCATGTTTTCTTGAATACGGACACAACGGGAGGATGTATGAAAAAATTACACGTTACACGTTACAAGTGAGGATTGCTCCAAAAGTGTAAACTCCCAGGATAAGTCTTTTTTCCAATATCCAATAAATGCAGGTTTGGTAAGAGGGTGTGAGGAAGTGAGTCTATTGTGTAATTGCAAAATCAGTCTAGTAGGAGTTGAAGGGCCGCTGATCAGAGCCTCAAACCAAGTAAGTGGTCACATCATGGCTCCCTTCTTTATATGTTGCAATAAGGAGCATAAGAAGGAGGTAAGTGCTATTTGGGGCACTAAATATAAGGACTAAAGCTATTGAGGGCACTGTGCTTGACACCATTTGTTTTGTATGGTTTTAGCATTTTAAGGGGGAGTATTAGTTTGACAATATTATTTTTGCATAGTATTGGGAGTAAAAGCAGTATGGCTCTATAGGGGCATGACGGGCAGTTTGTGTTGAGAAGGTAACATAATGGAAATGTGAAGAATCTAAGATGTCTGTGTGACAAACTGCAGATATGTGATATGGCTGAAAGAAGTCATCATGGTGGTCTGAGCTGAACAGAAAAAATGAGGATCAGGATAATAAGTGACGATGATCAGTGATGATAATATAATATGTGTTTAAGAGGCTCTGCCACATTTTATAAATTATATTTTGTTGGGGAAAATGCTTACGTTTGTTTGCAGAGTTACACAGCATAACGGTCCCATGCCCTGTGGGACCAAGAGAGGCTACAGTCTGCCACAGCCTTGATTACAGGGTTGCAACAGTTCTTGTATACATTCCTAGGCCCTGGAGCCTTTGAGGGTAAAAATTTGCTCTACATGAGGCTTTCTGTAACAAGTGTCTGCTGATTAAGTGGAGTTCAAAGAACCAGACTTTAAGAGAAGGAGCAAGAAACTAAGGTTTAATTTCCTTCTGTGTTGTTGGCTTAATTCTATTTAGTCCTCCAACTACAGCAGACAGGGTCTAATTCTAACTCATATTTACTGTTTTTCTACTTTACTGTTCATCTCCATTTAAACATGTTGCGCAGATTAGAGACAAAAGGACGGCACTCACCGATATACGCTGAAACAATTGCCTTTATTCCTGGTAGAGAGCTGACAACATACATGCGTGCTCCAGCTGAGTTAGGTGACGGCCGTTTCGCACCTCAGTGCTTCGTTTGGCCCATAATCAGGTGAAACAGTTCACCTGCTCTTAAGAGGCTCAAGCTGTGACGCGATTCTCTCTGCTCCCCACAGGCAACGCGCTGTGTGCGTCAGAGTGGAACGCGTCATAGTGAAAGACAATCAATAAAACACACATTTAAAACAGTACCATAACCTTCTAACTATTTGTGCAACATATTGCTGAGAGGAGAAGGGCACCTATAAGAATATACCCATGTAAATTTTGTCGTTTAGACCTAAAGGTCCCATTGCGTCTGCACGTAGGATCCCCCTGCTTTCTCTCCTAAGGAGATCCTTATGTCTGTCTCCCCCTTGTGGTAGACTTTGTACTATCTCTATACCAGCAAAACTGAGGGTCAGATAGTTGCCTGCGTGCTCCTTCCTCACATGT
Source organism: Bufo gargarizans (assembly GCF_014858855.1). Lineage (NCBI taxonomy): Eukaryota > Metazoa > Chordata > Amphibia > Anura > Bufonidae > Bufo > Bufo gargarizans. Next base: position 193,989,580 of record NC_058083.1, read on the forward strand.
TCAATCAGCCGTAAACATCCCTTTCCCGTGGTAAGTGAATTTATATGTTCCCTGATTCTCTCCTGGAGACTCCTTATCGTTTTACCTATATAAAACCTGCCGCATATGCATTTTATAAGGTACACCACGTATTTACTTTTGCAGGTGATGAGAGTATTCACTTTGTGTTGGACCCCTCCAAACCTTAATATATTCCATTGTGGGTTGAACCTGCAGCACGAACAACGTCCACACCTGCGGTTACCTTTAGGTCCCCAGTTCTCCAACCAGGTCATAGGTTTCTTCTCCTGAAATCTGCTGCAGACCAATTTATCCTTCAGGGTATGAAACCAGCCTCAGGGCAGACCCATAGTGTCTGGGGTTGGGTCAGTGACTGAACCCTTGTTACAGTACATTGACTGGCTACTTAGACCCATGGTGATCTGTGCACCTTGTTATCTCAAGGACACGTCGGATCTCCTCCGGGCGCTAAGGTCTATACATTGGCAAGAGGGCTCCCAACTTGTGTCTCTAGATGTTGAGAGCCTGTACACGCGCATCCCCCAAGAAAAAGGAATTAAGGTAGTCACTGACATTTTGGGCAGCACTGGCAAAAGTGAGAAGTTCTCCAACTTTGTTTGCGATGCACTGGGGCTCATTCTCAAGAACAATGCCTTTAGATTCAGGGATGTGTGGTACAGGCAGAAGTTTGGCACCACCATGGGGACGCCAGTCTCATGCACCTTTGCGAATCTATACCTGGCAAAATTAGAGGACAGATACATATGCGCGCTTTCTAACCCCTATCTTTCCTGCATACACACATATTTAAGATATATTGACGATGTGTTCATAGTATGGATAGGGACAGAGGCTGACTTTGCTGACTTTGCACAGCACCTCAATACAGTTAATGACATGAACATGTTGTTCACACACAAGTTTGGAGGCGAGTGTCTTGATTTTCTGGACGTTGAGATATCAGTGAGGGACGGTGAGCTGATGACCGAGGGTTATCGTAAGCCGAAAGGCCACCAACTCGCTTTTACACTACTCGAGTTATCACGCCCCAAGTGTCAAAAAGGCGGTACCCTATGGCCAGTTCATCAGGCTTAAACGCATTAACAGGTTTGAGGTTGATTATAACCGACAAGCCTTGGAATTAAAAAACAGACTTCTGGCCAGGGGGTACCCCTTAAAATTACTGAACCAGGCCATGAAGAAGGCCGCATTAACAAAACCCCAAAAGTGCTCCACATCTTCTGGCAGTGATCAAATCGAAGAAGTAACAGATGACGGTAGCTCCCACCCCTTTGTCTTCTCTTTCAAGTACGGACCAATGGCCTCTCAAATCAGAAAGGTCATTAAGGATAACTGGTCTATACTTGAAAGAGACAAATCTTTAAAGGAGATTAAAAATGTGGCACCAATTATAGCCTTGAGGAAATTTCATAGCCTGAAGGATAAATTGGTCCGCAGCAGATTTCAGGAGACGAAACCTATGACCTGGTTAGAGAACTAAGGACCTAAAGGTAACCGCAGGTGTGGACATTGTTCGTGCTGCAGGCTCAACCCACAATGGAATATATTACGGTTTGGAGGGATCCAACACAAAGTGAATACCCTCATCACCTGCAAAAGTAAATACCTTATAAAATGCATATGCGGCAGGTTTTATATAGGTAAAACAATAAGGAGTCTCCAGGAGAGAATCAGGGAACATATAAATTCACTTACCACGGGAAAGGGCTGTTTAAGGCTGATTGAACATGTGAGGAAGGAGCACGCAAGCAACTATCTGACCCTCAGTTTTGCTGGTATAGAGATAGTACAAAGTCTACCACAAGGGGGAGACAGACATAAGGATCTCCTTAGGAGAGAAAACAGGTGGATCCTACGTACAGATGCAATGGGACCTTTAGGTCTAAACAACAAAATTGACATGGGTATATTCTTATAGGTGCCCTTCTCCTCTCAGCAATATGTTGCACAAATAGTTAGAAGGTTATGGTACTGTTTTAAATGTGTGTTTTATTGATTGTCTTTCACTATGACGCGTTCCACTCTCACGCACACAGGTAAGCGCCGTATTAGCGTGTTGCCTGTGGGGCATAGAGAGAACCGCGTCACAGCTTGAGCCTCTTAAGAGCAGGTGAACTGTTTCACCTGATTATGGGCCAGACAAAGCACAGAAGTGCGAAACGGCCGTCGCCTAACTCAGCTGGAGCACGCATGTATGTTGTCCGCTCTCTACCAGGAATAAATGAAATTGTTTCAGCGTATATCGGTGAGCGCCATCCTTTTGTCTCTAATCTGTGCAATATTATTGAAGCTGTAACTGCCTGGTTACATGTTGGACAGAGCACCTCCGGCAGCGCTTATACCGCATGTATACCTGCTAAGTACCCCGTTGACGAGTATAAGACACGAAAGGGATCCATTCTGTTTCATGCAGTGCCACTCTGATTTTCACTTCAACCGCAACCCATTTAAACATGTGCTCCATTGACAATGCCACGAAGTGTGTGTCCTGTGCAATATATGCGTGCCTTGAAGAGCCTTTCGAGGGTGAATACAATTGCACTAGATGCAATCATGTTGTATATTTGGAAGCCCAGATCTTGGATCTAAATAAGCAGCTTGAAATACTTCAGGGGCATTGCAGACCTGGAGAGAAGCTTAGACCTCACTGTGCAAGCACTGACTGGGGTCAGTGAAATGGAGTTGGGAGGAGGAAGTTAAGATCAGGATTATCAGGTGAGCAGTTGGGTTAATGTAGGAAAAAGGGGTAGAGGGAAAAGTGCCAGGGGGGCTAGTCCCGTCCTAGTAAATAGGCCTGTTAGGGCTGTTTCACACGAGCGGATGCTGTGACAACTGTGATTTCGTAGTAAAGAGATCACAGAGAGGCACGGAGCATTATCAGTCATGTAAATGCTCCATGCCTCTGTAGTTTGCATCGGGTCTTGGCACTCTTTCACGGGGCGGATGCCATGCACGGCATCCGCTCGTGTGAAACAGCCCTTAGGCTGATATTGGGGATGAAAGCCCAGGGCCAACAACACAGCAGCAGGGAGTTTCTCCTAGCAACCAGGAGGACGACCACTGCAGGAAGGATGGGAAAAGGAGTGCAGCAAAGATCAGGCAGATGCTGGTGGTAGGGGACTCCATTATTAGGCAGACAGACAGGGTCATCTGTCGCCGAAACCGTGAATGCCGAACAGTGTGTTGTCTTCCGGATTGACAGATTGCTGGGTGGGGCTGGGGAAGACCCGACTGTCATGGTACACATTGGCACCAATGACAAAGTCAGTGGGAGATGGAAGGTCTTTAACTAGGTGAGAAGCTCAAGTCCAGGACCTCCAAGGTAGTGTTTTCAAAAATACTACCAGTGCCACGAGCGTCACCAGAGAGACAACGGGAGCTTAAGGAGTTAAATAAGTGGCTAAGAAGCTGGTGCAGGAAGGGTTAGGGTTCATGGAGAACTGGGCCAACTTCTCGGTCGGTTACAGTAGGGACGGGCGGGCTGCACCTTAATGGGGAGGGTGCAACTGACCTGAGGGAAAAATGCGGGGGGGGGGGGGCAGACTAATAAGGGGGTAGATAGTGTAGATAGAGAGTTGGTTATAGAAGGGGACAGTGGGGATATTCACTTTATAGGTAATAGTAATTTAAAATGTATTTTCACAAATGCCAGAAGTCTAGCTAGAAAAATGGGGGAGCTGGAGGCTATGGTACTAGAAGAACACATAGATGTAGTTGGTGTGGCTGAGACATGGTTGGATTCTTCACATGACTGGGCTGTAAATATTAAGGGTTTTAAATCATTTAGGAAAGATAGGGTCAATAGAAAAGGTGGTGGTGTGTGCCTGTATGTGAGGAATGAGCTCAAGACTAGTGTAAAAGAGGCAATAGTGGGTGAGGATGGTGAGGATGTGGAAACCTGATGGGTGGAAGTTCAAAGGGATAAAAGCACAGAGAAAATAATACTTGGTGTAATCTATAGAACCCCTAACATCACAGAGGAGATAGAAATGCAACTGAATAACCAAATAGAGCGGGTGGCACAGGCTGGTACAGTGGTCCTAATGAGAGATTTTAACTTCCTAGATATTGACTGGAATCATGGTTCTGCCTCAGCCACAAAGGGGAGAAAATTCCTCAACTTGTTGCAGGACCACTTTATGGGTCAGTTTGTAGGAAGCTCTGCAGCGTCCCACTAGTGTACGTGGGCACTGCAAAAGTCATATGTTGTATCATGCTGTATTTTAGTCTTCTTTAAAATCTGTTACCAGGCTGACAGGTGCACTACATATATTCCACCACTAGATGGGGTTATCACCACAGTATATATAGCACAGTTCAGGCCTAGTTAGTGGGTTGTTCAGAGTGTGGGAGTTGAAGAAGGAGACGAGTGAGGAGCAAGGGGGAAGGAGAGGTCCCCGCTGCTCTCAGCTCTTTATTGGGCTCCACGGCCCAGAGGAGCCAATTTATATCTCAAAGTCAAGCCAGGAAGATAGGCAGAGGTGAAGTCTGTATTCTACTATTCACTCTTCCGGAGTAGCAAGTGTTATTGTGGAAAAGATAAAAGAAAGACAAAGCCATTTGTAGGTGCCTTCGTATCTAGGTGAAGGATTTATTAGCTTCCGGCAGCCTCACCGTTATTTTCAGGACAGATAAGATTTCTGTTGCATCGCTTGTGTGTAGAAGATGAAGACTTGAACTACCTCTTCTGAGATTGAAGTAAGGCAAAGAGCTGGATATCAGTGAGTACATAACTAATCGCCCTAGCCTGAGACATAACTACAAGTACAGCCTGTTACTGGGATTCATCACATCCAACTTGCATATGTATCAGGGATGCAAATTGTTATCAAGAACCTGGTTATAGTAAAGTTCTCAGTTGGATTTAAACCTGCCTCATTCTTCTATCTCCACAACATTTTGCACCATCAAGGTGCCGGTGTCACGACATTACTTAACTCAGGGGCACAGCCGCACAAGCACTCAGAAACCCAATCACCATCAAGGGCACCTCAATCACCACCTGGCCGGAATCCCCTGTAATAGAGTGTGTCCCGGAGAATCCTGTGCTGTTCTCCCCTTCACTGCACTGCTAGTCCAGGGAGGCATCTGCTAAACTGTGAGTAACCGATGAACTGTTGTACACTTTCAGCCCACCATGAAACTCACGTGTTTTACTCCTGCGGACTGGCACGTTGCAGCTCCCACTAGGGGTGATGCTCTGTTGGATCTGGTAATTTCTAATGATACAGAGCTTGTTGTAAATGTTACTGTTCGAGAAACACTAGGTAATAGTGGCTACAATATAATTATATTCAAAAAGGCTTATTTCCCTGGGTTGAGGGCAGCATTTCAGGGCATAGACTGGGAGCAGCTACTGTCACAAAATAATACTCAGAATAAATGGGAGAGCTTCAAATCCACATAGAGTAATTGCACTAAAAAATGTATCCCTTTAGGTAACAACACACAACCTATAACACTATGTGCACATACCCAGATCACCAAAGAAAAAGCGACCATATGTAAGCAAAAAATATATACTTTATTAGAACAACACAATTAAACACATATAATGGAGTCTTAAATCATTGGATGGAGTAAAACAGGTATAAAAGAGGAACACAGGCGGGAGGGGTCCGATAAAGGTGAATACATATAGGGGAAGCAGTAACTGTAATTAAATACATAAATACACAAGTGTAAACGTTGCCCCAGGTTAAACAGAAAGTGAAGGAAATAGATACTACAGCAGGTTTCCACAGACAGGCAAAGAGCCTAGTAAAGTACATAGCAATAGTGCCTCAGGTAGACCAGAAACCACATATAATAGCTAATTCAATTCTAAACAGACATATTAACGGTCACATCACCCATCCAGTGTCCCTCACTTACCCTACGCGTTTCGCCAAATGGCTTTATCAGACTTTACTAGGCTCTTTGCCTGTGTGTGAAAACCTGCTATAGTGTTTCTCTTTTATACCTGTTTTACTCCATCCAATGATGTAAGACTCCATTATATGTGTTTTATTGTGTTGTTCTAATAAAGTATATATTTTTTACTTACATATGATTGCTTTTTCTTTGGTGATCTGGGTATGCACATAGTGTTATAGGTTGTGATTTAATTAATATATGTGGCCCTCATAGGTCATCTGTGTAGGTTTTCCTTTAGGTAACAAATATAAACGGCTAAATTTAAACCCCCCATGGTATACAACTACTGTAAAAAGGCCAATACAAGACATAATAATATATTATAATATATATATATTGCAAAGGAATACAGAGTGGGCTTAGCATAACTGTAAAACCTGCTGTGACGAGACCAATCTCGCCACATTGCATTGGAGAAGCCTGGTTGCCCGCCTGCTCCCTTTAGACTATGGCCCCGTGTTGAAACGCTTGATTTTCCCCTGCAAAGACATGAAAGTCGGGTCATTTGGTACTTGCCCTATTTGAACAGTGATACCCTAGATAGCTATGCCATGGAGCCCATTGGGATAACGAAAGACTATGTGAAATTAAAGACTTTGGCTCCTTTGGCTCCATTCTACTGTATTCATGTAGTCTGAGTGCCATTCACCTAATAATATGCACTCAGATTTGAGCTATCTGGGGATATGTTAAATGCCTGTGTTTACTGTAAGGGTTGTGACATTGTATGTTTAAATGGTGATTTCTGTCCAGTTGTCCCGACATGTGTATTGGCGTTTTCCCTTTGTCCTGAGAGATAATTGAATTCCTCCTCGGGTGTCTCCAGGGCAGAGAGGAGGAAACCATGATGCATGGTGGGGATGTATTGTGTCTGTGTATCCTGAATTGCTGCATATGTGTCCTGTGTCACAGTCTTCCTTCTGGTCCCCTAGGGAAGTGTTCACCAGATGACCTGCATAAATACGGGCGGGTAGCCCCCAATAAAGTGTTCCTGTTTTACACTTAACATAGAGCCTTGTCTCATGTGTGTGGGGATTCCTGTTCCTGGTTTCTGTGGTGGTCTCGTTGTAGAGCAGAGTGCATGTAGTCCTCGGGAGGCACTGGGAGCATTTATCAACAGAGGTACCCGGTCGGGGTGCCGGGAGATCCGTTAAACCTGCATTCTCTGAATAAAATGGAGGCCAGTATGGCACCAAAGAGGTACAATACAGGGAGTGCAGAATTATTAGGCAAGTGGTATTTTTGAGGATTAATTTTATTATTGAACAACAACCATGTTCTCAATGAACCCAAAAAACTCATTAATATCAAAGCTGAATATTTTTGGAAGTAGTTTTTAGTTTGTTTTTAGTTTTAGCTATTTTAGGGGGATATCTGTCTTTGCAGGTGACTATTACTGTGCATAATTATTAGGCAACTTAACAAAAAACAAATATATACCCATTTCAATTATTTATTTTTACCAGTGAAACCAATATAACATCTCAACATTCACAAATATACATTTCTGACATTCAAAAACAAAACAAAAACAAATCAGTGACCAATATAGCCACCTTTCTTTGCAAGGACACTCAAAAGCCTGCCATCCATGGATTCTGTCAGTGTTTTGATCTGTTCACCATCAACATTGCGTGCAGCAGCAACCACAGCCTCCCAGACACTGATCAGAGAGGTGTACTGTTTTCCCTCCTTGTAAATCTCACATTTGATGATGGACCACAGGTTCTCAATGGGGTTCAGATCAGGTGGCCTCCATGTCATTAGATTTTCTTATTTTATACCCTTTCTTGCCAGCCACGCTGTGGAGTACTTGGACGCGTGTGATGGAGCATTGTCCTGCATGAAAATCATGTTTTTCTTGAAGGATGCAGAATTCTTCCTGTACCACTGCTTGAAGAAGGTGTCTTCCAGAAACTGTAGGACTGGGAGTTGAGCTTGACTCCATCCTCAACCCGAAAAGGCCCCACAAGCTCATCTTTGATGATACCAGCCCAAACCAGTACTCCACCTGCACCTTGCTGGCATCTGAGTCGGACTGGAGCTCTCTGCCCTTTACCAATCCAGCCACGGGCCCATCCATCTGGCCCATCAAGACTCACTCTCATTTCATCAGTCCATAAAACCTTAGAAAAATCAGTCTTGAGATATTTCTTGGCCCAGTCTTGACATTTCAGCTTGTGTGTCTTGTTCAGTGGTGGTCGTCTTTCAGCCTTTCTTACCTTGGCCATGTCTCTGAGTATTGCACACCTTGTGCTTTTGGGCACTCCAGTAATGTTGCAGCTCTGAAATATGGCCAAACTGGTGGCAAGTGGCATCTTGGCAGCTGCACGCTTGACTTCTCAGTTCATGGGCAGTTATTTTGCGCCTTGGTTTTTCCACACGCTTCTTGCGACCCTGTTGACTATTTTGAATGAAACGCTTGATTGTTCAATGATCACGCTTCAGAAGCTTTGCAATTTTAAGAGTGCTGCATCCCTCTGCAAGATATCTCACTATTTTTGACTTTTCTGAGCCTGTCAAGTCCTTCTTTTGACCCATTTTGCCAAAGGAAAGGAAGTTGCCTAATAATTATGCACACCTGATATAGGGTGTTGATGTCATTAGACCACACCCCTTCTCATTACAGAGATGCACATCACCTAATATGCTTAATTGGTAGTAGGCTTTCAAGCCTATACAGCTTGGAGTAAGACAACATGCATAAAGAGGATGATGTGGTCAAAATACTAATTTGCCTAATAATTCTGCACTCCCTGTATAATGTGGGTTTGGCATGCATGTGGAACCAACATTCCCTGAATTTAATGGAGGCCATTGTTGCACCACAAGAGGTATAATATAGGGTGGGTTCAGCATGCATGTGGAGCCTGCATCCCCTGAATTTAATAGAGGCCGTTGTGGCACCACAAGAGGTATAATATAGGGTGGGCTCAGCATGCATGTGGAGCCTGCATCCCCTGAATTTAATGGAGGCCATTGTGGCACCACAAGAGGTATAATATAGGGTGGGCCCAGCATGCACGTGGAGCCTGAATTCCCTGAATGTAATGGAGGCCAGATTGGCACCAGAGAATGTGGTATTTAGTATTAGGTTCCTGTCCTAAAGAGATTGTCTTGACACCGGCGGACAGGCACAAATAATTTTGTACAAAATGTATTTGCCAAAAATCTCACATTTATAACACCGCATTAGCATTTTACATTTTCTATAGTGAGTATGGCACTATTGTATTTACTTTATTATTTGTGTTTGCAGAGTGCTGTTGCATTGCTTGTTTTTACTGCTATAATATATTCTTATATTTTTATTTCACAACTCCCCCCTTTCTAAGTCACAGAAAATAAGGCCTTATTGCTATCTTTTCAGAGCGAGCAAGAAAAATGGACTTTTGAGTACAATCTGTCCATTTCAGAAAGCATTAGCCCAGTTTTGCTAGTGCTTTGTTGAGTTTTTTTTTATGAAATCACTTCTTTAATATTATTTTAGTGGTTTATATTTGTTTCCTCAAGCAGAAGATGAGGAATACTTAGAAAAACAAATTCTATTATTGAAGTGAAATACTTCTTACAGACTCTCACCACGAGAGGGGGTTAAAAGTAAAGCACAGAGACATAAAAAACCTGACATTTGTGCATTTGCAGTGGTCTGTGCACTTTATATTTGGCACACAGGATTAATACAAAAGGAAACATCCCTTACATACAAAGACAAGTACCCACTTGTAGTAGCATGCCCACTCCAGTGTACATCAAGGCTGTCTTGCCCAAGGCTAGTTAGCAGCTTAGTTAACTGACTAAGGCTCAAGCCATGCTTTTTGCTTAATGAAAGGGACAAGCAGCGCAAGCTCACTACTGAAGAGTCTCATGCATCTCCCTCCTCCTCTGGTCATCAGAGAACATACTCTTGAGCTACAGCACTCTGTGTTGCGTAGTTTGTTAACTAAGGAATAGCTGGATGAAAGCATATTTCAACCCTATTACTTCACCTAGAAAGGATAACTTATATGAAGATGCTGGTTCACATGTTTCTGCTACCTCTTTTTACTGCAGCAATGAACTTAGATCTACAGAATTATCATCACCATGCTGTTCTGGATCCTCAGGGAAAATATAAAATTTACTGGATGCACAAGGAAAACATAATCACATTTCTTGTACAGGTGGAGACCCTGGGCTATGTCGGATTGGGTTTTTCTCCCAATGGAGCCATGGCATCTTCTGATATAGTTATTGGAGGTGTTGCAAAAAGCAAACCTTATTTGCAGGTATGTATACTTAAAACTAAACCAAAAAAATCTATGGTAGGGTTACTGATTGGATTTTTATTTAGAAAGGAAACATGCTACATTGTGTCATAATCAGTTTGGTTAGCTAAAATATGCAATTCTCAGATATTTAACAGCTTTGTCACATTGAAACAGAGTATGAATTTAGTCAATTAGACTTATTACATAAAGCAAGTATAGTGTTTTGCTAAGTGTAAATATTCTCTATAATACGTGTATATATATATATATATATATATATATATCTTCAAGAAAAAAAAACATTAAGTTTAAAATAGCTAATGAATTGCAAAATCTTGTGAAATATAAGAGTGAAACTGGATTGCACATCCTCAATACAAAATTTCTTAATCTTTATAATAACTTTTACTTCCAGAAATAAATGCAAATGCACTGGAAATACTACACATTTATTTCCAAATCAAATCAATGATAAAATGTATTCAGTTAATCCTTTACAGTAAATAAAAGGAACACTAGGCTGTTCGAAAAAAAAACAGGCCAACATTTTTCTTAAAAAATCAAACAGTAAATGTATAAACTGAAAAAATGTTTGAGATTTCATTTTACTTTGAATTACTGAACTAATATTTTGTGGCAGAACCATGGTTTTTGAGAACTGCTTGACATCTGTGTTGCACAGAGTGGACCACCTTGTGGCACCTCTTAACAGGTATTCCAGTCTAAGACGATTGGACTACATTCCACAGTTCTGCATTTTTGGGTTTTGCCTCGCATTTTTATTTTTTATGTCACCCCACAAGTTCTCTATGGGAACTTATGGGGTGACATAACACTGCGTCTAAGACAAAAGTAGATCAGACTTGAATTCTAGCCTTCATTGCTGTCTTCTGGTGGCACGAGATCAATGGAAGACCTCTAGCTGGATCTTTGGATCATAGACCAATGTTGTGCAAATGCCTTATGATGGTTTGTTTAAACTGTTTGTCACCCTAGACTTGGGATGTAATGTCTAATTTCACTTGCAGTACAGAATTAATCACTACACCCCAGTCTTCTAATCAGATTATCTGTCGGTGCAGAGTTTCACCTCTCTGCACCTCTAGCTATCATTCTAGTTCATTGTTATTCTCTCAACTACTGGGGCACGCAAAGTTGAACAGTGATAACATCTATGCCTAGACACCTAGTGATCTTCAGGAATGATAAACCAAGGTCTCTCAGTTCAATTCTGTCCTCCTCAGTTTTCAACAAATGGTGATAACTGGCACGTTGATGAAAAGGAGGCACCGCACAATCATCCCACATGACATGATATGATATGATTTTTGAGGTTTCATATTGCTAAGGGTTTCAATCTAGCTTTTATGCCCCTCCCACATGCCCCAGATTGGCGTTAGATGCTTTAAAACTTGATCATCTGCTGATTTTAGTGATACCTGCTACTTCCTTGAGTTGCATAACCTTGCAGGTTGTCCTTCTCGGTGTTGCAATTTCAATGTTGATGTCATTCAAATGCAATTTGTATTTAGTAGATCATGTGTTGCAAGTCTCTAGATAGTAAATTCTAAGATCTTCTTACATTATCTTACTTTGTATGAGCTTTGGATTTTTCAGATTATACTTTTTTGTTGATATACGTGTTGATTCTTATTAGTGTATTTCCTTCTTGTGAACCATTTTTCAGAGAGTGCATTAGGCTACTTTCACACTCGCATTTTGGGCGGATCCGTCATGGATCTGCAAAAACAGATCCATTACAATAATACAACCGCATGCATCCATCATGAACCGATCCGTTTGTATTATCTGTAACATAGCCAAGACGGATCCGTTATGAATTTCATTGACAGTCAATGGGAGACTGATCCGTTTTCTATTGTGCCAGATTGTGTCAGAGATTGTGTCCCCATTGACTTACATTGTGTGTCAGGACGGATCCGTTAGGCTCAGTTTCGTCAAGCGGACACCAAAACGCTGCCCGCAGAGCAGAATAGAGACTGATAGGAGGCAAACTGATGCATTCTGAGCGGATCCTTTTTCTTTTAGAATTCATTAGGGCAAAACTGGTCCGTTTCGGACCGCTTGTGAGAACCCATGACAGATCTCACAAACGGAAAGCCAAAACGCCAGTGTGAAAGTAGCCTAAACATGGCACTGAACTTTTATATTACTTTTTCTACTCTGCAGCTACATTGCATTCCTAAATGGATTAAAATGTAACTATGCTATGCTACACCATGAAGTCTGGTTTATTTGTTTTATTTCATTGGGTACACAACAGTTGGTTATTAATAGAGTATATTTTCCTTTAGCAGAGTTAAAGCCAGTAAAACAGAAGGTGGCATTTTGAGAATGCTGACATTTTATTTTGTAACAAGGATCACCCAAGCATATCACCATATTTAATGTTGAGTAAGATTTCCAGAAGGACTCAGTGGTATAATTGTATTCAACATTACTAAAAGTTAAGCTTTAAATAACAGTCCACCATATTCTTTCCCACTGCCCTTTCATACTTTCTGACTTGAAATGTCATGGTACATTTTCTATCTGACATTTCCAAAAATAATCTCTTCGCAGAGAAAAATATTTCTCCACATTTCTCCACATCAATGCCCTTAAGGTGCCTTAGTTTATCAACTGTGGTGGTATAACTAAAAATGCTATGAAAACTATGTATCAGCTTGTGAGATGTATTTTACAAAGCAGCTGCCTCTTTAGTTACTCAACCAAACAGGGATTTTAACATATTTTAATATTGGGAAGTTATTAAGTTATGTGTCATGAGTTACATAGTTATATAGCCAATAAGGTTGGAAAAGACATAGGTCCATCTAGTCAATGTATTATCCTACTGGGTTGATTCAGAGGAATGCAAAAACTCATTATTAGGACAAAAATTACTTCCTGATGCCAAAAATCGCACTCAGAATAATTCCCTGGATCAACTTCCCATCTTCAGAATCTAGTACACTGGTCCCTTATGATACAATGGCCTCAGGATACAATATTGTCAACTTACAATGGCTTTTCCTGGGCAATCAAATGTTGAAACTAGACCTGACATACAATGTCTCAGACTCAGACCCAACCAATCAATATTGCCATTTCTCTGGCAAAACAACTTTACTGGTTGTCTAGTGGCTCCTCTTTACAGTACAGTGTGGTACTACATGTCCCCCCCCCCCCCCCCATCTGCCCCATCTGCACCAGGATTAGGTATGAGTGAGCTTCAAGTTCGAGTTCGGGATATGCTGAATTGCATTATGGATTCCGTTACCACGGGCCATAATGCATTCCATGATGGAATACATAACGGAATGTCTTTAGAGGCATTCTGTTATGCATTCTGTCATAATAGAAGTTTATGGCCAGCATAACAGATCCTCTCCTGTATAACAGAAACTGGACTGATCCATTATGCTGGCCATAGACTTCTATTATGTTGGAACGTATAACGAAATGCCTCTAAAGGCATACCGTTATGCATTCCATCATGTAACGGAATCCATAATGCAATTCAGCATATCGTAACATTATCTTGATGGTGACACTCACCAGGCACCACAATAGACTGGAGCACTGCCTGACTTGTACCCAATAGCATTTGGAGAATTACAACTGATAATATATAAAATGGCTGGCTCACAGTAACATAATTATGTTGAATAAATATAAAAGTACATATAATATTAAAAAACATTAATTCAAATAATAGTTAATAAAATAGTCAGACAGTCTTGGTCCTCTTTTATGTATATGTTCGCATGCAGTGCTCACGCACGTCATACTATGAATGGCGGCTTATTGGCCTTTTTTGCACTCTTGTATTAGATCTACTCCTGTTATTACTGGGGCTCCACAGTTATTTTGCATATTACTCCTGTTATTTGTAATAGTTGTAACAGTTTCCACTGATATTGTTGCAATTGATAATGTAGACCTGTATATCTTGTAGTAGTTTTCTCTGTTACATTTGTGGACACTTCTGCAGTTAGATAGATTAGCTGCACCAACTTTGGGTGCCGCGCTGCAATGCTGTTTTGACAACGCTAATAGCCAAATTCCATATGATCTCGTACTGCACAGTTTAATATCACTGGAGATGCTTCCAATTACACAGTTTTTTTCACTATTATAGATAGATATCTCTTACCAGTCTCTGCCGCCCTCTTGCGCTTGTCGTGCTTGCTATGCCGGCCGGGATGACCTAACGAATGCGGTGTAGAATTTTACCCACGCCAGAATCCGGAGGTATTTGAAAGCTTCATTGATGCATTCGGAGTGTATAAGAGAATTTTTTCAGACATATAGGTTCTCTATTGCCAGATGTGTTCCGGAACTCTTGTTCCTTCCTCAATGGCATAGAAGCTGCAATTCAGCATATACCCAAACCCGAACTCTAACTTCAAAACTTGAAGTTTGCTCATCCCTGAGCTGATCTTTTGGACATCAGGTGAGAGCGGCTCCATTTTTTTATGGTACACTGTATGCTATAATGGACCCTGAAGAAGCTCCTGTCCTCATCAGGGAAAGGGGTTTACAGCTCCCATCATCTATTACTGACTGTTGTATGTATAGACTTGCTTTATTTGTCTTAGGTTAGGTTCACATCACTTTCTTTCTTATGTTTAACGTATACAAAAAAACATATACGTTAAATGGATGCCTCTGACAAATGCCATACAGTGGCATCCATCACCATTGAGTTTCACTGTAAAAATATACATGCTTTAACATATACGCTTTGTTGCTAGACTCTGAAAGATGGAAAAGCGTATTATACATTGCTTTTGTATGCAGTTTTTTTTAAAACCGATATGTTAAATGTAGAGCAAAAACGTGACATCAACTCAGCCTTAGTTATCTGTTTATTTTTCTTAAATCTTCATTGTCTCTTATCGTGGGATGACATTTGGGTCTTTGGAGCCAATTACTAGTTTTCCATAGAATTATGGACCTAAGTTACAATGCATTTAACATACAATGATCATACAATGATCATCCCAGAACCAAATAATATTGTAACTTCAGCTACTGCTGTACATAGAAAATTGAGATATATATCAAGAAAAGCATCCAGGCCCTTACAGTAAAGAAAATACTGTATAGCTGTGTTGATGGTGTAACTGTATTTCCTCTGGACATGCAGTAGAAGATTTGAGAAATTGAATCGGCACTCAGAACAATTGGAAATCACGTGGAAATAGAATACAACATTTATTATAACTACATCATCATGTATACATGAAATTAAATGAATAAAATATATAAAAAAGGAAAATATGGATATATCTGGGACTAAAGTTTTACATAGATGTCGCCTCCAAGGTTCACTATATCAAGAAAGCTGCATCTGTATCCTCCCAGTAGGGATAACTCGTTGGATCACAGCTAATGTGGTAGAGCGAAATCTACCTCGGACGGCGTGTATGCAGCTGTATTTCAGATTATAATAATCATTAGTAGATGGCTTATAATATAGATATATTATGATATAATATGATATTGGGAACCTTGGAGGCAACATCTATGTAAAACTTTGGTCCCAGATATATCCATATTTTCCTTTTTTATATATTTTATTCATTTTATTTAATGTATACATGTTGATGTAGTTATAATACATTTTTTATTCTATTTCCACGTGATTTCCAATTGTTCTGAGTGGCGGTTCAATTTCTCAAATATTTCACTATCCAGAAGTAGGGGTGTTTCTTTGAACCTGAGCACCAGTTGTGGTTAATCAGAGTGAGCCATCTATTTATTACTTGCAGATGCAGTAATAAACTATGCGTAAAGTCCAAGGTATAAAAAGATTGCTTCTCCAAAGTATTTGATTCAATGGCTGTGCCACCACCTACAATATATTAAATGATAATTCAACCACAATGATTCTTGCATTATCAAAAAGGCGTACATTAAATGTCATATGTTTCATTGTCATACAACTGGGATACCCACGAGTCATGAAAATAAAGGTTATGTGTAGAGTTGAGTGGACACCTGGAAGTTGGGACTCAACGGGTTCGGCCGAACTTCGCAAACCCGAAACCCGTTGAAGTCAATGGGGACCTGAACTTTGGAGCACTAAAATGGCTCTAAAAATGTCATGGAAAGGGCTAGAGGGCTGCAAAAGGCAGCAAAATATGGTTAAGAGCATAGCAAGTGCTGGATACGGAAATGACTTAAAATAACATAAAATACGTAAAAATAATAATCTTGATCTAGGAGGAGGAGGTTCATATGGAGTAGCAGGTTGAGGAGGCGGTAGATGTGGCGGTATAGGTGGAAGCAGCAGTAGAGGAGGAGGAGGTAGCCAACACAGTTTTTTTGTTTTGTTTTTTATTTTATTTTGTTCAAATTTGGGTAGACCGCTAAATATTGAGAAATATAAAAAATAAAACAAAGAGAAAGTGAGCTGGAGTACAACAATGGCTGGGTAAGGATGGTAGACATGTCTATTCTGCACAAGGTATGGACAAGTCCTGTGGGATCCCTGCCTGGTTCATTTTAATGAACGTGAGCTTGTCCACATTGGCTGTGGACAGGCGACTGCGCTGTCTGTGATAACCCCCTCCTGCCATGCTAAACAAACGTTCAGACAATACACTGGCTGCAGGGCAGGCCAGCACCTCCAAGGTGTAAAGGGTAAGCTCAGGCCATGTGCCCAATTTGGAGACCCAGAAGTTAAAGGGGGCAGACCCATCAGTCAGTACGTGTAGGCATGTGTACACATACTGCTCCACCATGTCGCACGTCCCCGTGACGTCGACGATCCAATAGAATATTTTCTCTATCTACTTTCGATGTTCTTTTATGCACATACAATGGTGATCGCGGGTAACAGGGAATCAGGGTTCCATGCCAGAGAGGGAGCCTGAGAGGGAGGGAGGTCAATGGCTGAAATCTGATTGGGTGGAAATGTGGGACAAGTTATTAAAGCGGAAGAATCGAAGGAAAGGACAGGGCACGCGGCAATTACCCACTTCTGACGCGGGGAGGTAGTGACCATAAATAACAATACAGGACTCTTAAGATGCCCTGTTATTGGAATGAGTAATAAAAAATTACAGGGAATGTCACTGCGGTATTTTGGATAAGGAAACGTTATACAGAAGAGGCCCTGCTGCCGCTTAGTTGACTCTAGAAAACTTCTGCCTGACCACACGTCCCTGCGACGTCTACGATCCAATTGGATATCTTCCCTATCAACTTTCGATGTTCTTTTATGCACCTACCATGGTGATCACGGGTAATGGGGAATCAGGGTTCCATGCCGGAGAGGGAGTCTGAGAAAGGAATACCACATCCAAGGGAGGTCAATGGCTGAAATCTGATTGGGTGGAAATGTGGGACAAGTTATTAAATTAAATTCAGCACATGCGCCAGGCAAGGAATGTGCGTCAAACCGGCTAGGCCCAGGGCTGCTACGAGGTTTTGCCCATTATAGCACACCACCAGGCCGGGCTTGAGGCTCACTGACACCAACCACTCATCAGTCTGTTGTTCCATGCCCGTCCAAAGCTCCTGCGCGGTTTGGGGTTTGTCCCCCAAACAGATAAGTTTCAAAACTGCCTGCTGTCGTTTCCCCTTTGCTATGCTGAAGTTGGTGGTGAAGGTGTTACGCTGACTGGATGAGGAGGCGGTAGATGATGAGGAAGCGGAGTAGGAGGAGGAAGCAACAGGAGGCAAAGAGAAATGCCCTGCAATCCTCAGTGGTGGAAGGACATGCGCCAAATTGCTATCCACCTCAGGCTGTTATGGAGATATAACGTCCCTGACCATGCTTACTGGTCCACGTATCCGTAGTTATGTGGACCTTTCCACAGATGGCGTTGCGCAGTGCATACCTGATTTTGTTCCCCACTTGGTTGTGCAAGGAAGGGATGGCTCGCCTGGAAAAATAGTGGCGGCTGGGCACAATGTACTGTGGGACAGCCACCGCCATCAGATTCTTAAAACTGTCTGTGTCCACCAGATGGAATGACAGCATTTCAAAGGCCAGGAATTTGGAAATGCTGACATTCAGGGCCAGGGATCGGGGTGGGTAAGGGGGTACTTTCTCTTTCGCTCCAGTGTTTGGGAGATAGACAGCTGAACGCTTCCATGGGACATTGTGTAGATGCTTGGTGACCGAGGTGGTGGCGTTGCTGGCACGTCCTCTGTTTGCGGGGTGACAGGTGCCACTGTCACTCCAAAGGGGGATGAAAAGGCCGAGACTGCAGCAGAAGAAGATGCAGGAGGAGCCAGAGACCTTTCTTTGTTTTTGAGGTGTCTACTCCACTGCAGCTTGTGCTTTGCACTTAGATGCCTGGTCATACAGGTTTTGCTCAAGTTTAGAATGTTTATGCCTCACTTCAGGCTCTGATTGCACAGCGTGCAAACCACTCGTGTCTTGCCTCTTCCTCCAAACTACACAGGTCACTCACATGACCTTGATTCCATGTGGGGTCGAGGACCTCATCATCCTCCACATCATCTTCCACCCAGTCTTCACCCCTGCCCTCTTTGTCGGTCTGCACACTGCAGAAAGCCACAGCAGTTGGCACCTTTGTTTCGTCATCATCGGAGACGTGCTGCGGTGGTCCTCACATGTACTCATTCTGAAAAATAAGTGGTTAGGCATATCTTCCACTGCTCGGGCAGGGCTATGTGGATGGCCCTGGGAAACCCTGCTAGCAGAGTTATCAAAAAAGCAGAAGAGACTGCATGATTTGGGGCTCAGACTGCTTGGCTGATTTGCAAGAGGGTGAGGTGAAAGACTGATGGACATCGGTTGCAGGTGTCAACTCTGAGCTTTCAGCAGGGGACTGGGTGGAAGACAATGTGAAGGAACTCGAGGCACTCTCAGCCACTCAATCTACTATTGCCCGTACTTGTTCTGGCCTCACCATTCGTAGAGCCGCATTCGGCCCTAGCAAATAACTCTGAAGATTCTGTCGCCTACTCGCACCTGAGAAAGGTGTTTCACTTGTGCGTGTAGCTGACACAGATCGACCACGTCTTCTCCCTGCAACAGGAGCTTCACCAACACCAGCAGCACCACGACCAGTGCCACGTCCCTTATTTGACGCTCTCCTCATTCTCTGCATTCACCCACTAAACTAACAGATGTCAAGCGACAATGTAACCGCCAATAGTCAACAATTAAGTTCACTGACAGTAAGGCTGTGTCTGTGTCAAAAAGAGAAAAAATTTCTTGAGGTGACACAACAGTGTGACAGGCGAATTTAATACAATTAATTCACAGTCACAAAAAATTACAATTTGTCAACCAACAATGTAACAGCAGTATTTGCTGGTTTTATTGGACTGTCAGAAATGCAGCGCAGGCCTCAAATGTACTATCTAGCACAAAAAGTGTGCTTTTTTCAAACAATATAACAGCAGTATTTAACGGTTTTAGTGGACTTTCAGAAATGCAGCAAAGGCTGCAAATGTACTATCTAGCACAAAAAGGGTGGGTTTTTTTTTTAACCAAAAATGTAACAGCAGTATTTAACAGTTTAATTTGACCATCAGAAATGCAGTGCAGCCCGCAAATGTACTATCTAGCACAAAAAGTGTGATTTTTAAAAAAATTTTATCAGCCAACAATGTAACAGCAGTATTTACTGGTTTTATTTGACTGTCAGATATTCAGTGCCTGTGTCAGAGAGAGAAAAAAAATCGCTTTAGGTCACACAAATATGTGACAGACTAATATATTTAATTATTTTCACTGGCAGGTATGCACTGCAAGCCGCAAGGGTAATTGACCGCCAAAAAATGGGAATTTGTCCCCCTGGAATCTAGCAGATGGATGGAATGAATAGATTTTCTATGTCAGATATTAAGCACATGGGTACTTCAGAGAAAAAAAATTGAATATGTCCCCCCCCGGGGCCCTGAAGTCACAGACGGATTGCAGCCAGCCAGTAGCGCAGGGGAAACAAGTTAGGTGCACGGTGGACCGATGAGGGGCCAAATAATAACACACAGATCATCTGTTTAATCACGGTTAGCAGAAAAACTCCCTGGGCTGGCAGCACAGTGTTGAGGTGGACAGCACAAAATCCTCCGGGGCATGCTCTGTGTAGGGAAGCATCAGCCAAGATGGTGGTTGAGGTGCCCTTGATGTTAGGGGTGCTTAGGGTGCTTGGTGTGGCTGAGTCCCTTGATGGTTTTTGTCGTGACGCCAGTACTGTTAATTGTGGTACAACCAATAGTGGTAATAATGAGGTAGACAGTGGTGAAATGCAACTCACAACTTTTACTTTTGATGTCTTTGGTTGCAGCAGTACAAAAATGCAGTCTCTTGATGATACAGAGTTGGTTCTGCAAATCCACTGTTTCTAGGCTTTTCGGGTTTTAGTTTGGAGCAGTGGGTTAGGTGTACCTTGTTCCTATAGATGTGCTGGATCCTATTCCTTGTCATTTCCCTACAAGTTGAACATTTAGACAGGAAAACTCAACTGTCTCTCAGAAGTATGGTGTGGCTGCCAGAAGCTATAAATCCTCCATAATGCAAAGGTGTCTGTGGCCTTCAATAATGGCTCTTATCACCGATGATTCCTTAGAAAAGCTTGTTTCTTTTCCAGGGAGACAAACTCTCTCCTACTGGTCAGGGATGCAAGTCTATAGTCCGGCCACAGAAGGAAAATGCTCTTCTGCGCCTCACCTCCTAGCGAAGTTGGCTCCACTCACTAATCTGTGTCATGAAGTCTTCACTCTACATTTTCTCTCACTAGTCTGATCTGACTTCCTCAGATCTGCTCTCTTCTGAACTACATTTTTACTCAACTCCTAAATCTCAACTAATCTGTCTCACTAGGCCTGAACTAGGTATATATAAGACCTAAGCTATATCCCTATCTAGTGGTGGGATGTATTAATTACACCCAATCTGCAGGAACTTTGGATTTCCTGCAGGGATTTTGCTGATACAATACTACAGAGTCTTACATTACAACCTAATACATTATTAAGATCAAAAAGTTATTTTAATCAGTGCCCACACACACATAGTGGGACGCTGAACGATTACCTATATTATTTTCCCTTCCCCTGGCACATATGCAGTGCAGGTGTCCTTAAAAAATGCCTAGATGTTTCCCACTGAGCTACCAGAACAGGATTAAAATAATGTCCCTGGCACACATGCAGTTGCAAGTGCACTGCACTTCCAAAAATGGTCGCCGATGTCCACCTAACAAGCAGAATGAGTAAAGCCTATTTCTCTTTGGCACTGGGCTCAGGGGCACAAAAATGTAGCATAGCATCCACAAAAATAATCGCTGTAGTTTGCAGATTTAACACCAAGAACACCAGAATTGTTTCCTAATTTCTCCCTCACAGCTGCAACATCCTCTCCCTACACTAGCAAGAGCTGATGTGACGTGCGGTGGTACGTGACTCCAGCTTATATAGAGGCTGGGTCACATGCTGCACTGGCCAATCACAGCTATGCCATTAGTAGGGCACACGAGTTAAACGCTTGTTGATTGACTGCCTTGCAGCTTTTCATAACGCGCCATTAAATTGCCGAACTAGAATCCAAACTTTTACTGAAATGTTCGGGTTTGTGTCCGGGGTTAAAAAATCGTAAAGTTCGGTACAAACCCAAACTTTACAGTTCGGGTTCGCTCAACCCTAGTTATGTGATCTTGTGATAAGAAGAGCAGAGAGATAGCTAAACATGTATTTGGGACTTTGGGAGCAATTTATTATCCTGAAATACGCCTCTGTGTAAAAAGACAGGTCCATAAAGACATGGTTTCATGAATTTGGTGTGGATGGTCTCAAGTGGTCTGCACAGTGTTTTGACCTCAGCCAAATAAACATGTTTGAAGTGGATCTTCCCAACTTCCCCCAGACTCCAAAATCTTGTAGAAAAATGTTCTCAGAAAGTGAAGGCTGTTATAGCAACAAACGGAAGTCCTAACTCTAACATTATTGTGCATAGTTGAATTGTCCAACATGCATTTCTGAAAAATATCCTTGCTGACTGTTTTTTAACTCTGACTTCCTCAACCTGATCATAAGCTGCTCTGCATTTTCAAAAGGTTGATTAAATTATTATTTGTAATAATCTCACCAAGCACAGTGTCATACATAGTATAGCAGCTATGCTTGTTATCTCAGCTCACGCCTTTCACTTCTATGTCTCTGAGCTGCTCCTAGGCCATGTGACCGATTAACATGACATCACTTGCCTAGGGAACGCTGTGAGAAGCCCGTGGCACTCATAGGAGCGCGGCTGCCTTTTCTAACAGCTGATCAGTGGGGGTCCTGGCTGTCAGACCCCTACTGATCACATTCTGATGACTTAGGCCTCATGCACACGACCGTTGTGTGCATCCGTGGCCGTTGTGCCGTTTTCCGTTTTTTTTCGCGGACCCATTGACTTTCAATGGGTCCGTTGGATAATCGGAAAATGCACCGTTTTGCAGCCGAGGCCGTGATCCGTGTATCCTGTCCGTCAAAAAAATAGGACCTGTCCTATTTTTTTGACGGACAACGATTCACGGACCCATTCAAGTCAATGGGTCCGTGAAAGAACACGGATGCACACAAGATTGGCATCCGTGTCCGTGATCCGTGGCCGTAGGTTGCTTTCATACAGACGGATCCGAAGATCCGTCTGCATAAAAGCTTTTTCTGATCTAAGTTTTCACTTTGTGAAAACTAATTTCCGACAGTATATTCTAACACAGAAGCGTTCCCATGGTGATGGGGACGCTTCTAGTTAGAATACACTGCAAACTTAGTCCAAGACTGCCCCCTGCTGCCTGGCACCACCCGATCTCTTACAGGGGGATATGATAGCACAATTAACCCCTTCAGGTGCGGCACCTAAAGGGGTTAATTGTACTATCATATTCCCCTGTAAGAGATCAGGGCTGCCAGGCAGCAGGGGGCAGACCCCCCCCTCCCCAGTTTGAATATCGTTGGTGGCACAGTGTGCGCCCACCATCGCCCCCCCTTCCTCCCTCTATAGTTAAAAATCGTTGGTGGCACAGTGTGCGCCCACCATCGCCCCCCCTTCCTCCCTCTATAGTTAAAAATCGTTGGTGGCACAGTGTGCGCCCACCATCGCCCCCCCTTCCTCCCTCTATAGTTAAAAATCGTTGGTGGCAGAGTGTGCGCCCACCATCGGCCCCCCTCTCTCTATAGTAGTAACAACCATTGGTGGCAGTGTGCGGCCTCCCATTCCCCCCCCCCCATCATTGGTGGCAGCGGAGTTCCGATCGGAGTCCCAGTTTAATCGCTGGGGCTCCGATCGGTAACCATGGCAACCAGGAAGCTACTGCAGCCCTGGTTGCCATGGTTACTTAGCAATAGTACAACAGTAGAAGATTAATACTTACCTGCTTGCTGCTGCGATGTCTGTGACCGGCCGGGAGCTCCTCCTACTGGTAAGTGACAGTTCTTTAGCAATGCGCCGCACAGACCTTTCACTTACCAGTAGGTGGAGCTCCCGGCCGGTCACAGACATCGCAGCAGCAAGCAGGTAAGTATGAATCTTCTACAATTGTACTATTGCTAAGTAACCATGGCAACCAGGGATGCAGTAGCTTCCTGGTTGCCATGGTTACCGATCGGAGCCCCAGCGATTAAACTGGGACTCCGATCGGAACTCCGCTGCCACCAATGATGGGGGGGGAATGGGAGGCCGCACACTGCCACCAATGGTTGTTACTACTATAGAGAGAGGGGGGCCGATGGTGGGCGCACACTGTGCACCAACGATTTTTAACTATAGAGGGAGGAAGGGGGGGCGATGGTGGGCGCACACTGTGCCACCAACGATTTTTAACTATAGAGGGAGGAAGGGAGGGGGGCGATGGTGGGCGCACACTGTGCCACCAACGATTTTTAACTATAGAGGGAGGAAGGGGGGGGCGATGGTGGGTGCACACTGTGCCACCAACGATTTTTAACTATAGAGGGAGGGAAGGGGGGGGCGATGGTGGGCGCACACTGTGCCACCAACGATATTCAAACTGGGGAGGGGGGGGCTGCCCCCTGCTGCCTGGCAGCCCTGATCTCTTACAGGGGGATATGATAGTACAATTAACCCCTTTAGGTGCGGCACCTGAGGAGTTATTTGTGCTGATCTCGGCCCCCTGTACGAGATCGGGTGCTGCCAGGCAGCAGGGGGCAGTCATGTACACAGTTTTTCAGGATATTCTAACTAGAAGCGTCCCCATCACCATGGGAATGCCTCTGTGTTAGAATATACTGTCGGAAATGAGTTTCACGATGTAGCTCATATCCGACAGTATATTCTAACGTAGAGGCGTTCCCATGGTGATGGGGACGCTTCAAGTTATGTTCGGGTGTCCGCCTGGCCGTGCGGAGGCAAGCGGATCCGTCCAGACTTATAATGTAAGTCAATGGGGACGGATCCGTTTGAAGATGACACACTGTGGCTCAATTTTGAAACGGATCCGTCCCCCATTGACTTTCAATGTAAAGTCTGGACGGATCCGTCTGAGGATATTTTCACACTTAATGTTTTAACAATATAATGCAGACGGATCCGCTCTGAACGGAGCCACCGTCTGCATTATGAACACAAGTGTGAAAGTAAAGGGACTCCTGACTTTACATTGAAAGTCAATGGGGACGGATCCGTTTGCAATTGCACCATATTGTGTCAACGTCAAACGGATCCGTCCCCATTGACTTGCATTGTAATTCAGGACGGATCCGTTTGGCTCCGCACGGCCAGGCGGACGCCAAAACGACTTTTTTTTCATGTCCGTGGATCCTCCAAAAATCAAGGAAGACCCACGGACGAAAAAACGGTCACGGATCACGGACCCACGGACCCCGTTTTTGCAGACCGTGTGCATGAGGCCTTATCCTGAGGAAAGGTCATCAGTAAAATAAAAATATCAGAAAACCCTTTTAGCCTAAAATTAAACAAAATTCTACAAAACTAAATATAATATCAAATCTACCAGTATTTAATGTATTCCCTCTATTTTCGTTCACTTGTCTCCCACTGCCACTTCAATCCTTCTACCATTTTAAACTGCAGTTGGCCACTTCATCCTCACCATGGATAATTATAGGGGAAAGGGAAGGGGTCCAAAAGTAAGGATCCCTGCTATGAAGCACCAAAAGAGTAAATGATACAATCTGACATATTTACAATGTAGAGTGTCCAAATATATTGCATGGTTTAAAATGCTATGTAGTACAAAGTAGCATGCAGATAACGTGTAATGCAATATACAAATAAAAATCAATCAGGAATAAGAAGAAATGCTTATACAATACCCATGTAGTGCCCTGTATAAGGGTGGGGGATGAAAAAGTAGCTCGCCTCCAGTGATAGTATGACAAGATGAACGAGCAAGGGGATTGTTTTTTTAAATTACCCACAAGTCGCAAAAAATGCTGAAAGTGGTCCTCGTTCATGTCTATCTTTGGGCATGTTGGATTATGTTGGCTGATACTGCTTGCAGCTCTTCAACAGTGATGCTGCGGAAGAAAAAAAGCTTTTTCCAACAAGATGAGGCAACTCACAGGCACGAGTTAATGAACTGTTTATGCAGAAGCGAATTGTGAGCGAAGGGTTATGGCCACCACGTTCTCCAGACTTGTCCACATGTAGGCAAATGTAAACCTGAAAGTGTCCGCTAACAATCCAAATCCCCTGGATGAACTCAAGGAAAACATCACAAACCCTATCCGCGGCATCACGAAGATGCAAGCAGTATCAGCAGCATGATCCGACGTGCCCAGAAATGCACAGAGGTGAACGAGGACCACTTTCAGCATCTTTTGTGACTTGTGGTTAATAAAATAAAAATAAAAAATCCACTTGCTCCTTCATCTTGTCATACTATCTCTGGAGGTGAACTACTTTTTTGTGGTCCACCCTGTATAACTTGTTAATAAATAAGTAATGTATATTTTATGCAATCTAAGAGGAAATATAAACCATAAACATACTCAGTAAATTTAATGAGCAAAATGCAGAATTTTGAGGTTTTCTGATATTCCAAATATTGTATTTTTAAAATGTATTCAGTTTATTAAATCCTTACCAAAATTACACATTGGATCATCTTTGATCAAAGCAGTATACTCTACATTAATGAAAGGTGCTTAACTCCCATGGAAGAAAATAATAGGAAATGTAATGCCTGAAGGACCTGCATTTAGTTAGAAAACAAAAGACGCATACATGGTCTCAATGAGATAAAAGACTTTGTAAATAGAAGAAGTTTGAAAGCAAAGAGTGATTGAAGTTATTGAGGCATCAATTGACCCTTTTATCATTTAACAGACAAACTGAAAATACAAAGAGCCTGAGCTCAGATTTTGTTTGTGGAAGAAAATCTGTCCTGTGCACATTGCTTTAGATCATGCTCAGATGTTGCAGCTGAAGTGCTGCAGATCTGTGGGGCAGACTCTGCACCACAAAGCCACAGCTACTGACACAAAATACATGTGGGATTGGGTTTAAAACCCCATTCCCACACAGCGGCAATAAATAGCTGTTCAGAAACATGATCATGCAGCAGATTTTTTAATCTTCATTGTGCTCATATTTGTGTAGAATAGTTGCAAATTTTATACAACATATGTTGTTCTTTTTAATGCACAGGATTTTAGGGTACTAGTTCTTCTTATTGAGAGTGCCTAGTAAGCATAATGAATCTTATAGGCCAGACAATGTTCCTGTGGGCAAAAAAGGTATGAACACTAGCTTTCTTTCTGAAAACAGAGCCTCTCAAGCCACTGGATATAATGTCGGTATCTTACAAGTCAGTGCTCGGAACTGCCTGCTCCCAGTGACCGCATGTGTTTCAGAGCGGCTCGCGGCGCAGGCACAGGTAAGGACTTAATTCTGCATCGCCGGACTTAGGAATAAAGATGGCAGCTCGCATGTGTTCGTCGGCAAACACTGCGAACTGGCCATCACTGCTGACAAAGGCCTCTCACTCAGTTAATTGAGCTCTCTCTGCTCTGCACTACTGAGAGGCAATCACATCGAAACCACTGTCAGCAGATAAGGTGCTGGTTTAGCTATAATCTAAGTTATGTCTCAAGGCATGTTTAATAGGTTGAGCATTAACTTATAGCAGTGGTGTCCAACCATTTTCGTCTGAGGGCCGGAACCAGGTAGCTTTGCCAGAAAGAAATGCAAATGCTGTGAGGAGGCACGTGTGAGCATTACTACTGTGAAGAGGGCACATATCTGGCATAACTACTGTGAGGGGGCACATATCTGGGCATAACTACTGTGAGCAGGGCACATATCAGGGTATAACTATTGTGAGGAGGGCACATATCAGGGTATAACTACTGTGAGCAGTGAGGAGGGTACATATCTACTGTGAGGGGGCACGAGTGAGCATTACTACTGTGAAGAGGGCACATATCTGGCATAACTACTGTGAGGGGGCACATATCTGGGCATGACTACTGTGAGGAGGGCACATATCAGGGCATAACTACTGTGAGGAGGGCACATATCAGGGCATAACTACTGTGAGGAGGGCACATATCAGGGCATAACTATTGTGAAGATGGCACGTATCTGGGCATAACTACTGTGAGGGGACACATATCTGGGCATAACTACTGTGAGAGGGCATGTGTGAGCATTACATGTGTGAAGAGGGCACATATCTTGGCATTATTACTGTGAGGGGGCACATATCTGGGCATAACTATCTGGGCATAACTACTGTGAGGGGGCATGTGTGAGCATTAAGTCTGTGAAGAGGGCACATATCTTGGCATTATTACTGTTAGGGGGCATGTGATGTATACATGTGTGTAATCTTAACAATCAGGGGCGTAGCTAGAAATGACTGGGCCCCATAGTAAAATAAATTATGGGCCCCCCCTCCCGGATCTCCCACCTCCACATACTTATCGGACCTCCCACCCTTTCCAGAGCTCCCACCCAAACACCCTTCCAGGACCTCCCACCCCAACATCCCCCTAAGTGTCATCCACAGATCCCTTCTTCAGTGTCATCCACAGATCCCCGCTTCAGTGTCCTCCACAGATTCTCCCTTCAGTGTCCTCTACAGATCACCCTCTTCAGTGTCCTCCACAGATCCCCCCTTCAGTGTCCTCCACAGATCCCCCCTTCAGTGTCCTCCACAGATCCCCCTTCAGTGTCCTCCACAGATCCCCCTTCAGTTCCTCCACAGATCCCCCCTTCAGTGTCCTCCACAGATCCCCCCTTCAGTGTCCTCCACAGATCCCTTCTTCAGTGTCCTCCACAGATCCCGTCTTCAGTGTCCTCCACAGATCCCCCCATTAGTGTCCTCCACAGATACCCCCTTCAGTGTCCTCCACAGATCCCCCCTTCAGTGTCCTCCACAGATACCCCCTTCAGTGTCCTCCTCAGATCCCCCCTTCAGTGTCCTCCACAGATCCCCCCCTTCAGTGTCCTCCACAGATCCCCCACTTCAGTGTCCTTCACAGATCCCCCCCTCAGTGTCCTCCACAGATCCCCCCTTCAGTGTCCTCCACAGATTCCCCCCTTTCAGTGTCCTCCACAGATCCCCCTTCAGTGTCCTCCACAGATCCCCCCTTCAGTGTCCTCCACAGATCCCCCCTTCAGTGTCCTCCACAGATCCCCCCTTCAGTGTCCTCCACAGATCCCCCCTTCAGTGTCCTCCACAGATATCCCCCACCCAGAGCTGCTTCCTAGCTAATTTATTTACTGCACTTGCCTCTGTGAAATTGAAGAGAAGCGACGTAATCTCGCACAGGCGCATTGGCAGAGGCCAGTGCCCCTGTGCGAGATTACGGCGTTTCTCTTCAATTTCACAGAGGCAAGTGCAGTGAATAAATTAGCTAGGAGGCGGGGCTGGGCAGGGAGATTGCAGGCACAGGCAGCATCGCTTTGCTGCCTGTGCCGTTCGCAGCGCGCCCTGGGCTGATATATTCCGGTCACTGCGCGGGCCGCATGACACGGCTTTGCGGGCCGCATTTGGCCCGCGGGCCGTAGGTTGGGCATTACTGACTTATAGGATAGCTACCTTACCTCTGGTGGCATTAGAAGCTCAACTTTCTTCTTGAAAGATAACTAATTTGCATACGTAATGCACAGGATAAAATATGCAACTATATCCACATTGCAATCCACTGCAAAATACGCTGTGGAATTGCCATGAATTGGCTGTACAATGGCCAGGCATAATAGCTTATATTGAGATTATGAGGCAAAATGACAATGAAATACATTGAGAACAGTAAGGTGTGGCATGATTTTATATGATATTATTGTAAACTTGATATTAGTGTCTATTATGGTGAAATTATAGGGTTGCATGAGGCTATATTGGATTATTATGACTGTTTTGCCTTTACGTGACTATATAATGAAATGATTCAGTGCCTGAATAAGTACTGTAAATAACATATTTACTACAATAAATAGTGCATATCAGTGGGTCAGGCACACAGGGTAAAATCAATTAAAATACATATATAATACATCTATATAAAGTTTCACAGATGTTCAGACTTTTATGAACATCTGGGAACAGAACCGTCGAAATAATTTCCTTTCTCTAGAAAAAGAGAGCAACAGGAGCTTAGACTGAAATGACAAGTAACATTATTTGTTCCACCAAGACTTTTTCTAAGATCTTGGAGATAAAAGGAAACAAGCAGTAACTTGAAAGTAAATTCACATGAAGGCAAAGATTTTCTGAGTGAGAGTGCTAAGACAGCTGTTTGAAGAACGGAAAGAGACTGCCCCATGGCGAGCAAGTTAATTGAATGTAAAATTCTGGGATAGTCCCCAAAAAACGTTTTCTTACTACTAATAAAAAAATCGAGGTGGTTTTTTAGGGACTCCTTTGGGTTCCCTGGAACCGACCCAATTCACAAGCGATTACTCGCTCAGGAACAGAAGAGGCAAAACAAGAGGTGCGAACTAGTGGACACTTCACAAATTATTAACCTTTCTAAACGGACTTTGACAGTCGCGGAAATGACAGTCTTAAGTAAAGGTTTATCTTTTGTCCCTGAGTGTAAATTTAACCCTTTTACATGGGTGAAGGATATTAATTTGTTTATCAGAAAACTAAAATGGAAAAAGTTTTTCTGCACCCATGATAAGGAGGAATGTGATAAACTGGGTATAGATAAAGATGACCTTCCTGATGTGAGATTGCTTGCTGATCTACTGATGGAAAGCGAGAGGAATCTAGGGGAAGGACCATTTACTGACCTGAAACCCATTTCAAGAAAGTTTCCTCCGCTACCCAACAATTCACCCCTTGATGTCTTTCTCACTGTCGTCACCGAACGTTTAAGATCACTACACGTTCAGAATCCATATCCTAAAAATTTGTCTGAGCAAGAACAGCTGGCATTGATGCAGCTACAGCAAGATACCACTATTGTCATCAAGCCCTCAGATAAGGGGGGCAATGTGGTTGTCTTAGATGTCAGCTGTTATGTTCAGATGTGCATGAGGATTCTTGACGATAAAACCTGCTATGCAAAATTGGATCACAATCCCCTTGAGGCCTATAAAAGAGAATTAGGCCAGACTCTCAGTAGGGCAAAATGGCGTAAGCTGATAAGTGCAAACGAATTGGCATATCTTATGCCTGCCTGCCCGACACTACCGGCCTTCTATAGTTTACCTAAAATACATAAGGGGACTACACCCCTAAAAGGGAGGCCGATAGTGTCGGGTATAGATAGCCTTACGGAAAAAATAAGTATTTATGTTGATCAAATTTTGAGACCCTTTGTGTCTAGTCTACCGTCCTTTGTGAGAGATTCGATGGACGTCCTCAGAAGGCTTAATGACATCAGATGTGAAAAAGATACCCTACTTGCCAGTTTGGATGTGGAAGCGTTATACAGCTCTATTCCACACAAACAAGGCTGTGACGCAGCAAATGCGTTCTTACTGGAAAGGGGATCACAATATCGTGAACACAATGAGTTTGTGATCACTTTGTTGAATTTTATTTTACATCATAACATTTTCTTGTTTGACCGTTCCCTCTACCGCCAGCTCAGGGGGGTGGCGATGGGGAGCCCATGTGCTCCTACTTTTGCTAACCTCTACCTGGGCTGGTGGGAGAGGGAGGTTGTCTTCAACGAGGAAATGGAACAATGGACCTCATCCATACTATTATGGATGAGGTTCATTGATGATGTTTTCATTTTGTGGAGAGGCACAAAGGAGGGGTTTGTGAATTTTGTTTCGAGACTAAATAACAACTCTCTTGGTTTGTTTTTTACATCAGAGATTGATGAAAAACGACTTACCTTTCTGGATCTTATGATTGAGATTGACCCTTCGGGTCATATTGCAACCAAGGTGTTCCGTAAACCAACGGCCACGAATGCCCTCTTGAGATGGGAGAGTGGACACCCCCAACCACTCAAGAAGGGCATCCCAAAGGGACAATATCTCAGGATGAGACGTAATTGTTCCCAATGGTCCGACTTTAAGGCCTCGGCTGATGACCTTAAAGTACGGTTTACAGATAAAGGCTATCCTAAAGCAATTTTGAAGGAGGCGTATCAACATGCAGCAGCATGCAACAGAGAGGAGCTGTTGCATCCGAGGAACAGAACATCTGATGAGCCACAGATACGAATTATTGGTACTTATGACACAGCAAGCAGGGAGATACGCAAGCTCCTCACTGATAATTGGGATATTTTGAAAACTGACCCGGATGTTGGTCATTTGATAGGCAGTAGCCCCATGATTACATACAGACGAGGGGGAAACATCAGGGACAAACTGGTTCATAGTGCCTTTACCAGTCCCAGAGATGTAACATGGCTGGGAACCAACAAACCTAAGGGTACCTATCAGTGTGGGAGCTGCGTCGCCTGTAAAGCTGTCCTAAAAAGTACAAAATTCAGGAGCTCCATCACAGGACATGAATATGCTATCAAGTCCTTTATCAATTGTAGAACAGTTGGAGTGGTGTATTTAGCCACCTGCATCTGTGGTATTCAATATACAGGCAAAACGAAACGCGAATTTAGGAGGCGTGTTGGTGAGCATCTCCTAAAAATTAAAAACTCAGGAGACACCCCGATAGCACAACATGTAGCCACCTGCCATCCTGGCAATCTGGATTGTTTTAAATTCCAAGGTATAGAACATGTTCGGCCACCACCGAGGGGAGGTGACATCGACACTTTGTTGCTCAAAAAAGAGGCACAGTGGACATTTGTTCTAAACACTGTGAAACCCAATGGCCTCAATGACACTATCTCCTTCGCCTGTTTTATTGAGTAATCTCTAATTGAGAATATCACTCTTTTAACATCTTTTGAGGAGTGATATATTTGCCATTTTGAGATCCTTCAGATCCGATTAATATACTGGATCTGCTATGCTGGATTAATCTGGTATTACTGTATATACATTTCCTTTCCAGAAATGCTGTTATTATATTGTAATTTGATATGGGAGATCACCCTCCTGTATTAATTATAATATTGAAGAGATTCATAATACTGGCCATACATTTTTGTACTATTAATGTCCTCTGGCGTTTTTAAACCAGAGCAATCTTTACAGAACAACTATATGTCCTTATTTCTGCTTTAACAATGCAGTATAAGTGAGAAGACATCAGTCATTGGCTTCTCCCCTCCCCTATGGATGACGCGGAGAAGTGGGTGGAGCGGTAGCTTCCACAGTCCCTTGCTGATGACGAGATGGTATGCGCGTCATCCGGCCGCGACGGGATAAACAATGCGCGGCCGGATGACGCGCTCTGCTCCGGATTGGGCACCGGCAGTGTCGCCTCATGGATGGGAGGTGGTTCCTCCATTTAAACAAGCCCGTGCTACGCGCGGGTCACGGCCATATTGCCGAGGGCTCTTTGCTGAACGCACGCCATCAGTGGCGTCCAGCACTCTCCGTTCAAAACACTTAGTTCATCAAGTGACCGTTGTCCCCAGTGTAAGGGGAAGTAAATCAAAACGGTGACAGTGAATTTAATGTGTGACATAGGGCTATATGCATTACATCAACTGCATTTAGTTCAACATCTAGTCAGATGATCCCTGAGGCCTCTTGCTGCTCTGTAATGCACCCTGTGTGAGAGGGTGGCATGCGGAGATAACAGAGGCTTCAGCTGTTTGCTCCTGATGAACCAACTAACAAGTTGGATAAGAGAAACGCGTCGAGCAATCAAATGCTGTGATAACAACTACAGATTGACTTGCTGACTATAAAAGCCCACGGCCTGTTCCGATATCCCCATTGATTGGGATTTGGGCTATCCTAGTAGTGCTACCTGACACTGTGTGATGTGCAGAGTCTCTTCTACTGGAGACCTGACACATTCACCCACTGTTTCAATCAGGTGCCTATGTATGTGAGCCTACCATATACCCCAAACCTATAAAGGAACACGCCGTATATTATTAACTCCTTACAATTGGGAGTTCTAGTGGTAGGGATGAGCTTTAGGGATCAGCATCATTAGTCTGGGATATCCCATTTCACCCTACTAAGCCTAATGTGTTGCAGATAATTTTAATATATAATTTAATAAAGACAATTTTAACGTACTTTATTTAGGCAGTAAAAAGATACAAGAGGGTCTCTGAGCTTCAAGCTCTCTCAGCACATGAGCCCTATATGATTTTCTTACATGACCGGGTCCTTCTTAGATTCCTCCCGTATTTTAGGCCTAAAGTTCCTTCCTTCCAGAACATAAACCAGGTGATATCCCTCCCGGTTCTGTCGACATCTTCCACCTCTTCTGAGGAACCTGCTAGACATCCTCTGGACGTCTCGAGATATCTCCGGATCTATATGGATAGATCAAAGGAGTTCAGGAAAGATGAAAATCTTATAATCCTGTTTGCCGGTAAGTTTAAAGGCTGTAAGGCATCCAAACCTTCCATCAGTCGGTGGATTAAGGAGGCTATTAGGGAAGCTTTTGTTTCCCAATCTCTGGACCCTCCAGAGTTTGTGAAGGCCTACAAATTATCGTTAGAAATTAACAATTATATGTTTCAGGCAGGTGTCATTGCCTAAATTTCTGTGAAAGAGTGGTGGCCTATATATTACATATGATATACAGTGTCAAGCAGAACCACAAAAAAATAAATGCCCAGACCAAATGTAAATTGTGTATCACTAAAAGATACAAGGCAAGGATGCAAGCCAGCGTACTGCACTCTTTTGTCCAGTATAATAGTGTAGTATAATAGTGTAAACCGTGCCCCATCCTAGTTCATAATTATAGTTCATAATTCATAATTATATTTCACCTTTATTTCAAAAATGAAAAAAAAATTAACAAAAATGAAATTCTTTTTCATAATTTCAATTTCTCTGCTTTTAAAACAGAAATTGATGCCTCATAAAATATTTATTACTGAACATCCCCCATATGTCTACTTTATGTTGGCATCATTTTGTAAATATTTTATTTTTTTAGGACGTTAGAAGGCTTAGAATTTTAGAAGCAATTCTTAAAAGTTTTACCCTGGGTTCACACCTGAGCGTTCGCGATGGAGTGCTCTGTATGCGCGATTGTACCGGCGTTTGCAATCGCGCATACAGAGACAAGCGAACGCCCATTGTCGCGCGTTCCCGAAAGTCTATGTACGGGAACGCGCGACAAAACGCCCCAAAGAAGCTCAAGAACTTTTTTGAGCGTAGGGCGTTTTTCAGCGCATTCAAACGCGCTGTAAAACGCTCAAGTGTGAACCAGGGCCATAGGGAAGCTTTGGTTTTCATGTGTTGAGCGTTTTACAGCGAGTTTGAACGCGCTGTAAAACGCTCAGGTGTGAACCCAGCGTTAAGAAAATTTCCAAAACCCACTTTTTAAGGACCAGTTCAGTTCTGAAGTCTCTTTGTGGGGCTTACATAGCAGAAACCACCCATAAATGACCCTATTTTTACGGTGTTTATCTGACAGGGTATATTATGTGATATATTTATAGAGCTGGTCGTTACAGATGCGGCGATACCTAATATGTGTGTTTTTTTATATATATATATTTTATTATAAAATCGGGGAAAAGGGAATTTAGGTTTTTTTGTTGTTGAAACTTTAATTTTTATTATTAAAAACACTTTTTGTTTTTTTACTTTATTTCTGCCCCACTCTGGGACTTCAACTTTTGGGGGTCTGATCCCCTCTGCATGGCAATACAATCTGTATTGTTATGCATTGCCTATTAGTGTATTTCACTGAATAATACTATAACAGGTTACCTAGGAGACCCAGCCTGGGGCTAGATCTTCTTGGCTTCCATAGAAGGCAGGTCCCAATGCCTCAGCAAGGCAGCTGGCTGACTACTCACCTATTGGGTCCCTGTCACCGCAGAGCAGGGACCTGATGGCAACCCTCACTGAGGCATAGAAGGGGTTAATCCGCTGGCATCTGATTTCACAGCGATGCCAGCGGTTACATCAGGGGCCCGGCTAACAGTGACTACTGGGCCCCTGCAGTGATCGGGCGCACACCGTTCCAGTGCCCGCCTAATCACAGTGAAGCAATAGTACATCAAATTACGGCAAGTCATCTGCCACCATGACGTACTATTACGTCATGTGTCAGGAAGGGGTTAATTGCATAACTCAGTGGCTATAGTGATATTTTATTTACATCCTGTTACAAAAGTATTCAGCTTCAGATGCTGGTATTTTTCATAGGAAAGCCCCTTTAAAAATGACCAGAACCGAATATGCTGGAGTGGTGAGTACAATTCAACCACCTCAGATCCTGTGGGCATTTTACTGCTCCTTCCAGGAGTACTGTGCATAACATAATGTTTCTGATACAGTACAAAAATTAGACGGTTTTTCTTTGGTATATTCAGATATAATGAAATTAATATTAGTAAAATACAGTATATTGCAGTAAATACAATTTATTGTGGCGAAAACTACACCTTCTACCATAACTCACATTGAAAGTGAACATTTATAACTTTTATTCCATTGTATATAATTAGATGTAAAAAACATTACTTCTATGAATATATTAGTTTATGAATGGAAGTAGAACTTAGATATTCCACAAGAAAACCTGGGAAGAACTCCGGCTCGAGCAATAAGATTTGTTCAGTCTTTCTGTAGACAGCTCACCCTTGCTCTGTCCTTGTAGAAGTGCTCCACTGGGAGAACTGACAGTGGGAAGTGGGTATATAAAATCCAAGACAGAAAAATGGCTCCCTAACCACACCTGAAATTATACTCAGGTAAAAAGGAGCGGAGCAGAGAGAGAGATAAAATCAACTCCAGAATTCGTTTCTGTCTGACAGAGAACCATCGATAGGACTGTAATAAACCTTGAACACCCTGTGGAAAGCAATTAACTTCTTCTGCCGTTCTTTAAGGGGTTAAGCCATGCAGACTCCACCAAGGTCTACAGATATAAGGACATATTTATAGCAAAATGTTCATCCCGTGGGATGAGATGTGCTCTTTCTTATCTTTTACTAGAATTATTGGTCTGTCTTGAAATATGAAAATAATGTGGTGTAAATCAATCACCTGCTACCTTCTAAAACATAAGAGGTTACATAAGAGGTTAATAGCAAAAATGGGAGCTAAATGGCTTAGAACCAAATGGCCATATCTCTGGAATCAGAAGGTAAGGAATCAAGATACCACAGTAGAGCTGGGTAGAGACCCTAGCGGTACTATGAGAGAACATGTCTTCTTCAAATAGTACAACCTGAATTTTCTGTTAATTATGGTCCCTGTAACTGAAGAAAGATTAAATCTGGTCTTCAAAATGCAGCTCCAGAAAAGTAAATATATTGTATTATCTGAATATAATCAGTGTTAAGCAAATTATATGCGGATTTGCATGGCTACATTTATAAAAGAAAAATCACGGAAAATAATGCACTAACTAATGCACGCACACTAGTGTTGATTGAGCACCAAGGTGCTCGAGTAGAACATCTCGGGATGCTCGGGTGCTCTACAGAGCACCTGAGCACAAAG
Organism: Bufo gargarizans; assembly: GCF_014858855.1. Lineage (NCBI taxonomy): Eukaryota > Metazoa > Chordata > Amphibia > Anura > Bufonidae > Bufo > Bufo gargarizans. Next base: position 194,026,714 of record NC_058083.1, read on the forward strand.
AAAGTCAATGGAAGAACCAGAGCATTAAACCAGGCACCCCCTGCTCTGAAGAGGAGAGGGTGTCTGGTTCACAGGAAAAAGTCAGAAATTGATGGAAACACACCACTGAAATGGTTCGGGAACAGCGTGGGGAGGATGTCTGGATGCATCTTGGACTCCCAAGTTGCTGCTGGGAACGATGTTGTCCGAGTTGTACGCCACTTTTACAGACTGACAATAATACGCACAAAACCGAAGATAAAATCGATTTTAGAGGCGGAATTGTTAGGAAACATTGTTTCCTGTATATTTCCTTGTATATAAAGTGCAAGTGCTGCCAAAAATTACAAGGAAGAGACACTCCGATACAACCTGTATATCACATAAAGGAGGGCCTCATTCACATTGTGGTACAATTTTTCAGGTAGTGGGACACCTACACTCATAAAGCCTATACATTAAGTGAAAGGCCTGCCAAAAATTACAAGGAATCGGCACTCCAATACACCCTTTATTACACATAATCATAAACACCCTTGAAAAATTATGATTGATGGCCTGCTGGTAACCCTAAAAAACATTAGGAGCAAGGGCCTGCTGGTGACCCTCTAAAACATTAGGGGCGAGGGTCTGCTGCTGAGCCGACCCTCTAAAACATTTGGGGCGAGTACCTGCTGCTGATTTGACAATCTAAAACATTAGGGGTGAGGGTCTGCTGCTGAGCTGAAAACATTAGGGGTGAGGGCCTGCTGCTGAGATGACCCTGTAAAACTGTGTCTCATCCTCATTATGAACCTCTTGAGACACTAATTGCCGTTGACTTATTGGCAACTGTGTCTCATCATCCACCTCGTGAAACACTAATTGCCGTTCCCCACCGTCATCTTTTTTTGACTGTGGATGCTCAAGAATTTGGGAATCGGTGTACAAGATCTCTTCATGTCCCTCTTCAAGCAGGCTTGGCGAGAGGGCCAAATCAAGGAATGGCGATGAAAAGAGCTCTTCGGAATATCCGAGTATGGGATCACTTGTTTGCCAAGACTCTCCAGGGTGGGAGGAAGGAGGATCAGGATGAGGATTATGTTGACAAGACTCTTGACTACTGAAACTGGACTTTGTGGAAGACAGGATGAAGCTTAACCGACTGAAAGCATTATCTGCTGCAATCCAACTGACCACCTGGTCACACTGGTGTGACTTTGAGAGTGGTGTCCTGCACCGCCCTGCAAACTGGGACATGAAGCTAGGTATCGTGGATGATAGTGTTTCTTGTGCTCTGGCAGCAGGCACAGTTTCTCCCCACTCAGGGCCAGCCACTTCCCTGTCCCTTACCGCTCGCCTTGAGCATATTAAATGGTATATATGCTTGCAAGTATGTCACACGTACAGAAGTGCAGGTTTCGTAATTGTATGCACAAATAAATTACACTGACTGTTACAATATTTAGGATGCGCAAACGTTATACAGGAGATGTAGCGCAGGTAATGTTGCTGTTACCAGCGCAAAAAAATTACACTAAATGTCACAGATATTTAGGATGCGCAAATGTTACACAGGAGATGTAGCGCAGGTAATGTCGCTGTCACCAGCTGAGAAAAAAATGACACTGAATGTCACAGATATTTAGGATGCGCAAACATTATACAGGAGATGTAGCGCAGGTAATGCCGCTGTCACCAGCGGCTAATAAAAAATGACACTGAATGTCACAGATATTTAGGATGCGCAAACGTTATACAGGAGATGTAGCGCAGGTAATGCCGCTGTTACCAGCGGCTAATAAAAAATGACACTGAATGTCACAGATATTTAGGATGCGCAAACGTTATACAGGAGATGTAGCCCAGGTAATGCCGCTGTCACCAGCGGCTAATAAAAAATGACACTGAATGTCACAGATATTTAGGATGTGCAAACGTTATACAGGAGATGTAGCGCAGGTAATGTCGCTGTCAGCAGTGGCCAAACAATTGCGCTGAATGTCACAGATATTTAGGATGCGCAAATCTAACACAACAGATGTAGCAGAGGTGGCCAAACAATTGTACGCAATTTAGCGCAGGTTGCTCTAATAATATATATTGCAACCAGATAACACAATAGTCCTTAAAATTACTTTTGGGTCTCTAACACCTTTTAAGACTAAACCCTGCCTAAAAAAAAATAACTATTCCTGTCCCTACACTATCTGTCCCTTCTGCTGCAGCTCGCCCTGACTAAGACGGACCGAACCATGTGTCATCGAGTGCTATATAGCACCTGATGACGTGTTTCGGCCAGCCAATCACTGTAATGCCAGTAACCAACAGTTATATTTTGTGTTCTAAGAAGCAGAAAAGATAATATGCCTTTAAGATTCATTATATGAATGTAGGTAAGCTCAATGACACAGCAGACACAACAGATACTGTTGTTACTGAGCTGGAGGTAATACCAATCAGAACCAGCCTCATACTGAGCAGGAGTCCTGGCCAATCACAGCTAATCTTACACTCAACCAGAGGAGAGGAGCTGTCACTCCACTAAGAGCTGTGTTTTATAGAAGCAAGAGGCCAAAATAGGTATTTAGAATAGTAATATAATGTTCCTATTGTTAATGTAGAGATTAGAACTGTATACTGAATCAGTTATGTATGTTTACTTACAGTTCCACCATACAAATTGAAAATTGCATATAAACTGCGAACTGCTCATACCACATCATAAGCAATTGTATAGAGCAAATTGCAAACCAAGTTGAGCAAGTAGAACTATTGGTTAACCTCAGATATACCTCTCAGAGAGATCATAAAGTGCTTAAATAACTTAAAGTGAGAGGACAGATACTGAAGAGAGAAATATATCCACCATTTTATGTTTAATGACAATATTGAACAGTTGAACCACCATCTTATGCATACCACCATTTGTGATACTTTATTCAACACGTGTTTTGTACATGGACTATCTGCTGCAGGAGGCGGCAGTGTTATGTGAAGAAAAGTTGAAGTTAATAAAGAAGTTATTTCAAGCATTTGGTGTGCTCTTTAAACCTACTGTTTCCATAGAAGAATTACAGAGTAATAGACAGTCTGGTTAGACTAATGGTCAGAGATATCAAAATTCTTCTAATGCCACTTCATAGTGCTGCGCCTGCCACACTCTGCACGTTTATTGGCTGCGTACGCGGTGTTCAGCCGAAGACTGCTATGTGCCGAGCCTCGCGATGCTCGAGTCAAATTGGTGTTCGGCCGAGCATGCTCGCCCAACACTAACACACACCTATATGTACCAGCTGCTTGAAGTAGTGGTACCTTCAATTGTGAATGCACGCCTATTATCTGAGGAGTAGGATTTTTGTGCACTTTTGCCCCGCCTAGCCCACAGGCGACCTTGATTAGGTGGTATATATAGCTGTGTGTGCTCCTCCTCTCATTGGTTGCTGATGCACACAGAGGTAACTAGGAGCAGCGCACCATATATGCAGGGTCTGCTCTTCTGAATGTACATGCCCAATGGCATAGGTAGGTTTATAATATAGGCTGCTGCTAACATACAGGTGAAACTCGTAAAATTAGAATATCGTGCAAAGTTTATTTATTTCAGTAATGCAACTTAAAAGGTGAAACTAACATATGATAGACTCATTACATGCAAAGCGAGATATTTCAAACCTTTATTTGTTATAATTTGGATGATTAGGGCTTACAGCTTATGAGACCCCAAAGTCTCAATTTTGAGGTACCCTTTTCTAAGGGGGTATGGATTAATTAGCTGACTAGAGTGTGATACTTTGAGCCTAGAATATTGATCCTTTTCACAAAACTCAAATTTTAAGCTGCATTAATGCAATTCCTTTTAATTTGCATTACTGAAATAAATGGACTTTTGCATGATATTCTATTTTTTCGAGTTTCACCTGTATATGCTACTTTTATAACATATAATGAATGCAGTTAAAGTGCCAATGAACCTTCTAAAAACCTTTGTGTCACGGCCATGCCTATGAGCGTGACTCCTGCACCGCATGAGGTTGTCAGCGGTGTTGGTTTCGTTGTCAATCACAGGTGAGGGCTTTGGTTTTTGCCTCACCTGTGGTTGCCGCTGGCAACAGTTTTTATGTGGCAGCGATGCAGCCTGAGTTGTTTCGTGGCTGCTTGCTGTGTGGTGCGTGCGGTTGCATCTGGCAACTTGTGTGTTTGGTGTGCACTTCCCATGTCTGGTGTGCACGGGGTTTATTTGCCTGTATTCCCCTTTAAGTTGCTGTCTTCCCTTCCCTGGTGGTGGAAGGGTTAATTCCCTTCCCAGTGTGTGTGTGTGTGTCTCACTGGGTGTGTCCGACTGTGGGGTGTGGCTTCTGGCCTATAAAGTCTCACTGTTTTCTCAGGTCTGGAGGTTGCTTCAGCCATGCTTTGCTGGAGCAGCCTCCTGTGTTTTCCACCTGCCAGTGAGAGCCACCCCTGTGGTCATAACCATTATGTCACATTTAAGTTTATGTCCAGTTATGTGTGATGTCTATTTGATGTTTCCTTGTGATTTTGTGCAGCTATGGATCTGGGTCCCTGTGTGCGGATCCGTTGTGAACTTCATCTTGCCAGCACAGGGATCCAGTCAGCAAGGCTGTGACAGGTAGGTGGAACTCCTTGTTCACCTGCCATATCCATAGAGCTGTTTATGTTCCCCCTTTTCCAGCAGCTTGGCCATTGAGACTCCTGCTCCTCCGTGCTTAGGAGGAGTAGGTTGTCTTACCCTGACTCCTAGCTAGGGACCGGACGGAGGGTAAGTCAGGGCTCCTAGGTTCCTGAGCATGGGTCCTCCTACCTTTAAGGTCGGCCCATGCAGGTAGGAGTTAGGGTCAGGTTAGGGACGCTGTAGGAGGTGACCTGCTCCCTAATCCTGTTGTCCTGGCCGAGTAGCCATAACATCATCTGGCATCGCACGGCTGAGGATTTTCCCCCATCCTCAGCCGTGACACTTTGCTTTCTCATAGCGAAATATCAAAGTTATGGATCGGTGGAGGTCTGAGTGTTAAGACTCCCACAACCACTAGAATGAGAGGGGAGAGACACCCTCATATAGCGCTCACTCTCTCCTTGCTGCAGTAGATGGGCAACATAGAAGTCTAGGCATGCACTGCTCAAAGGACAAATAGGAGAATTTTGCGATTTTAAAATAAGAGGGTACAGTATGTTTATTAAAGTAACCCTTTCTGGTTGTGGGGTCTCTAGTGGAAGAGGTGAGTGTGAAGTCACACTTTTAGTAACAATAATGTCTCTATAGGATGTAGGAAGGCGCAAGGGGCTGTCATTGATGGAAGGTATGTGTAACCGAGGTTCCTGGCCTCGGTGAGGTAAGAGCCGGTAGTATTAAGTGTCAGTGGCGGATAGTGCTGACTGACACTGTTTGTTGTTAGTATGGCTGTAAAGCCGATCCGGGCCGGCTCTTACTGGGAGTAGCCAAAGTGCTGGGTGGGTGGCCTCTCCCCACGCTCCAGGCCGGGTCTTTTTTGGCCTATATAAAACCCAGCCAGCAGTCTCAGCTGGGTGTGGTTTATCCTCCATCTGACAGAAAAGCTGAGGAGTCTCTGTGTTTTGGGACCTGTGAATTTGTGCCGTGCTAAAGGGCTGAGAGACGCATGCAAGGAAACAGACCCCTAAAGCGTGCTGTGGACTGCGGGTGGGAAACTGCTAACCAGGTGAATATTTTGTTCTATGGACATTGCATGGTGTGAATAAACACCAAGACTGTGAACGGTCATTTTGCTTTTCCTTATGTGTGAATAAACACTGAATTGTTTAAGTTAAAAACTTTGTGATTGCCTCTATACTGCGTCCGCTAGCCTGTCTACTATAACAAAACCCCACAATTGGTGGAGGATGCGCGCAAACGCAGTAAAACATGCCTGAAGGCCAAAATTATTTTATTTTTTTCCCAGGTACAAGTGTATGTCCTATATTAAGCCAGCAAGGTTGCGACCCGTGTCCTCGGATAAAATTGAGGCGGTCGTGAAAGCCCTCGTGGAGGCTAACTTGCAGCAGCGGGAGGCTAACAAGCAGCAGCAGGAAACTATCCAGCTGCTATTACATGTAATGGCGCTGCAAGCAGCCGGAGCGTCCCAGAACGTCCACGATACCCGGAAAGCTGTCCGTGCGGCGATCCCTAAGATGTCCCCCTCGGATGACATCAAGACCTATCTGGCGATGTTTGAAAAGGTGGCTGTGAGGGAGAAGTTACCCCGAAACCAGTGGGCTGAGGTCGTCACTCCGTTCCTGGCATCTGGACCCCAACAAGTGTTTTTTGATCTCCCCGGTGATCAAGCGGCTGACTACCCGACTGTAAAAGCTGAGATCCTGGCGAGACTGGGGGTGAATGTATTGGCCCGGGCTCAGCGGGTGCACCAGTGGGAATTTAACTCGACTGAACCTGCCACACCACAATATTATGATCTGCTACACCGGCTGCACAAATGGCTGCAGCCTGATATATTGACTCCCACTGCTATGCTGGACCGTCTGTTGGCAGATGTGTTTTGGAGGGCTTTGCCGTACACTCTCCAGAACTGGATCGGCCAGGTGTCTCCTGGTAATGCTGTAGAGATGGTCGACCTGGTGGAGCACTACGAGGCCACCAGAAATCTGCAGGGGTTTCTTTTGGGAGGAGGCTAGTCAAACCCCGGAAATCTCCACCCCAGACCCAGCGGCTGGTGCCAGCGAAAACCACCCGGGCCAAATCCCCTGCAGACCTAGCTAGGTGGTTTGCTGGCAGTGTCACAAGCCTGGACACATAAGGGCCGACCCATGGATACCAACTATTGCTACCGCCACTCGTCGTATGCAAGGAAGCTGTGTGTCACAGGTACCTCCAAGACTGTAGACAATAGCCACCTGTGCCAGGTGGAAGTGGGGGACACTCTGGCGGTGGCACTGCTGGATTCAAGGAGCCTGGTGTCCATGGTAAGAGTTGCACGGGTACGGCCCTTCGAGTATACTCGCCGCAACCCGCGCGTTATACGCATTTTAAACAACACGAATTACTGGTTGTTTACCCTTCTCGATCCCCGCTACAAAGAAAACTTCTCATCTCTCATTCCACTGGTGGAGAGGACGAGCAAAATGGTGCAATACCTTGATTCTTGTTGAAACATTGCTCCTAAATTTTCCATCTGACAACTCTGGCGGCAGAGTCTGTACTTCCTTGGACAACCGAGGAGTGGAGACAAGGCGAACACACAGCAGTTCCAACAGAGGCAGGGCAACCATCTCCAAAGCCTGGGACAGTTTCATGACACCCCGCCATCACCCTCACCCTTGTGTGTGGCCTACTGCCACAAGGAGAGAAAAATTTTGGAAGATAGTGAAGGAGTACATAGCAGCGTCCTCAATGATCCCTCAGTGCCTTACAACAAGCTGGACACGTGGCACGAACTGGCTCTCTACGCTTTGGAGGTGCCGGCCTGCCCTGCAGCCAGTGTTTTCTCTATGTGTGTATTTAGTGCAGCTGGTGGCATTATAACAGATAAGCGTATCCGCCTGTCAACTGAAAATGCTGACAGGTTGAAAATGAACAAGGTCTGGATTGACCATGACTTCTCATATCCACCAGAGGAATGCTGATGAACATAAAGGCACTTTACATGTGTTGTTTTTAATGTAGGTAATAGACCGCATTCCCATGCAGCCCTTCCACCACAAACAAGGGTATATGGTTGAATCTTCTTTTTCTCATCCTTCTCCTCCTCTTCCGTCATATCAACACGCATTGCTTATTCCCTCACATATATGGCCTTCGATTATAATTTTTTACATGGTCTGCTCACCACCAGGCCCTCACATATAATTTTTTAGAGGGTCCGCTCCCCTGCAGGCCCAAACCTAAAATCTTTTACAAGTTCAGCTCACCTGCAGGCCCGCAACTCAAATCTTTTACAGTTCAGCTCACCTGCAGACCCGCAAATCAAATCTTTTACAGTGTCAGCTCACCTGCAGGCCAGCAAATCAAACCTTTTACAGGGTCAGCTCACCTGCAGGCCCGCAACTTAAATCTTTTACAGGGTCAGCTCACTTGTAGGCCCGCAACTCAATGTGAATGAGGCCCTCCTTTATGTGATATACAGGTTGTAGTGCCTCTTCCTTGTAATTTTTGGCAGCACTTGCACTATACTGTATATACAAGTGAATATATAGGAAAGAATGTTTTCAATCAATTTTTCCTATAAAATTAAAATTTTTACTTTGGTTTTGTGCGTAAAACCTTAATTAGATTGTGGTCCTGATGATTACTTTAAGCCCTTTTAAGCTGCAGCAGCAGCATCTTGGTGATAAAAATGAGTGGCAAGGTGACATGGTGTGGAGATGGCAGCATGAGGAGGCCAAATAGTGGCACAATGACAGATTCTGGATAAAAGACTAAGGCCACAGATTGTCGAGAAATATGCAGGTGGAAACAAATCTGTAGAGCTGTATGACAGTTAGCTACAGATTAATGCAGCCATAAAAATCAAGTTGGGTTTGTCGGTTTCACCTCAGCTCACCAGCAGGCCCGCACCTAAGATCTTTTATTGTGTCGGCTCACCTGCAGGCCCGCAACTCAAATCTTTTACAGGGTCAGCTCACATACACGCCCACAACTCAAATCTTTTACAGGGTCAGCTCACATGCAGGCCCACAACTCAAATCTTTTGCAGGGTCAGCTCAGCTGCAGGCCCTCGCATAAAATGTTTTACAGGGTCAGCTCACCAGCAGGCCCGCACCTAAAATCTTTTACAGGGTCAGCTCACCTGCAGGCCCGCAAATCAAATCTTTTACAGGGTCAGCTCACCTGTAGGCCCGTAACTCATGCTGCCTTGCTTTGAAGTAGTAGCCGTAGCCGTTTATCAGGCTCCCCCTCCAAAATCGAACAATGATTCCCTATTACCGGTGGTCACCATGTTAGGTGCATTAAAGAACATCGAAAGTTGATAGGGAAGATATCCAAATGGATTGTGAACGTCACAGGGACGTGCGATCAGGCAGAAGTTATCTAGAGTCAACAAAGCGGCAGCTTTATAACGTTTCGTGTATAACGTTTCCTCATCCAAAATACCGCAGTGACATTCCCTGTAATTTTTTATTACTCATTCCAATAACAGGGCATCTTAAGAGTCCTGTATTGTTATTTATTGTCACTACCTCCACGAGTCAGGATTGTGTGATTTGCGCGCCATCCGCTTGCCTTTCTTGGATGTGGTAGCCGTTTCTCAGGCTCCCTCTCCGGAATCAAACACTGATTTCCCATTACCCTTAGTTTACAATGGTTTTGAGCTGACAATTACATCAAAAGGTTAACTAGAGTCACCAAAGCGGCAGCAGGCCACCGCCCATAATGTTTTAGATGGTCAGATCAGCAGGCCCTTGCTCCTAATGTTTTTGAGGGTCACCAGCATGCCATCAATCATAATTTTTAAAGGGTGTGTATAATGCCCTCCTTTATGTGTAACTAAGGATGTATCGGAGTGCCTCTTCCTTGTAATTTTTGGCAGCGCTTGCACTTTATATACAAGTAAATATTCAGGAAATAATTTTTTCTCTAAAATCTATTTTTTCCCCCCCTTGGTTTTGTGCGTATTATTGTCAGTTTGTAAAAGTGGTGTACTATTCATACAACATAGTTCCCAGCAGCGACCAGCGAGTCCAAGATGCATCCATACATCCTCCCCATGCTGTTACAGCACCATTTCGGTGGTATTACTAACAATTTATGACATTTTCTTATGAACCAGGCACCCTCCCCTCTTTAGAGCAGGGGCTACCTGGTTTAATGCTCCGGTTCTCCCATTGACTTCCATTATACTCGGTCGAGCACCCGAATATCACGATGTGTTCGGCCCGAGCACTACGGTGCTCGATCAACACTATCTATGACCCATGTGGCTGCCGTAAAGCAATTCTCTAAGTGCTCTCTAAATGCTGTTAAGAACAGCTCAGGTAAGATCGCAGCCCCCATAATAATGTTCAGGAAACAAAATACATAAATATGCAATCAGAAAAAAAGGAGATGTGTTGCTGTGGTTTTAACTGGTAGAAAAAAAATGTTGGTGACACATGCACACGACCGTATGTGTGCCATCAGTTTTTTTTGCAGATCCATTGTAACAATGCCTAAAACGGGCAAGAATAGGACATTTTCTATTTTTTTTGCAGGGCTACGGAACGGACATACTGATGCGGACAGCACACGGTTTTTGCGGACCCATTGAAATGAATAGGTCCACATCCTATCCACAAAAAAACGGAACGGACACGGAAACAAACAACGTTCGTGTGCATGTAGCCTTAAGCAGAAAATATTGTCCTTCTGCAGCATTCAGCAAAGATTAAACTCTGGTATGGATAAGCATCTCATAGTGATTTTACTGCTGCTTTAAGAGAAAGATATTATCTGTTAGTACAATAGTAGATTAGTAGAATAAGCATGACATCCCTACAGTTTTCTTGATAGGCCAAAATAATTATGCCCACAAAAAAGGGTATTGCACTTATGAGTGTAATGTGTGATGCACTAATTAAAAGGCATCTGTCAGCAGATTTGTACCTATGAACCTGGCTGACCTGTTACATGTGCACTTGGCAGCTGAAGACATCTGTGTTGGTCCCATGTTCATACGTGCCCACATTGCTGAGAAGAATTACATTTTAATAAATGCAAATGAGCCTCTAGGAGCAATGGGGGCGTTGTCGCTACACCTAGAGGCTCCGCTCTCTTTGCAACTGTTGTATCCTCTGCACTATGATTGACAGGGCCAGGTAGTGTAAATGGGATCATACCTGACTTCTCCTAAGTCTCGCACTGCACCATGTGCTTTAGTATCTGGCACAGGCACAGTACAGGGTAGAGGCTTACCAGGAGTTCTCTTCTGTACTGCAGCTCTTTTCCCACTGCCTTATACAGTACGTTTCCTAATACTTTTGGCTAAGCCTTAAATCTTGTCATTGTTTTTTTTCCCTCTGTATTTATATCTTCACACTCCTCAGTCTGTTTGACAGTTTATACTTTATGCTAAGTGCTTGTTTGGGAGAAATGAATGTTCAGGATATTAATTGTAAGATTGGCTATTTTTGAATCTAGATTCTTGATTGTGAACAGAAGGTTGATTTTCCAGTGAGAACAATTGCAGTTATCTTTTATTAGAAGTTTGGGTCATGGTTATATACTTTTATAGTTCTACCTGCTTGAATCATCATTTTTATGGGGATTCTTAGACCACTTGATGTTTTTTAAATTAACTTAAGTTTGTTAATGGCATTGAATGCTTCAATAAATATGTGACAAGAGAATTATTGTTATGTACCGTACTAGAGAGGAGCAAATTTCATATTTTGAAATTCGTTCATACTTCGTTTGGTGGTGAAAGGTGAATTGCATTATGGATTCCGTTACCACGGACCATAACGCAATTCTATGATGGAATGCATAACGGAATGCCTTTAGGCCAAGTTCACACGAACGTGTGTGACCCGTGCTGCGGCCCGCAAATTGCGGGCCGCAATGCACGATGCCGGCTGTGGGTCAGCCGCATCGGATCGCAGACCTAATCACTTTAATGGGTCCGCGATCTGCCCGTTCCGGCAAAAAGATAGAACATGTCCTATCTTTTTGCGCAACGGAAGTACGGGACGCAACCCCACAGAAGCACTCCGTAGTGCTTCAGAGGAGTCCCGTTCCGTGCGGCCGTTTCCGCAATTCCGGATTTGCGGACCCATTAAAGTGAATGGGTCCGCAACCTTGATGCAGAATGCACACGGAACTGTGGCCGTGTATTGCACAATACAGCCAAGGATCACACACGTTCGTGTGAACTAGGCCTTAGAGGCATTCCGTTATTCATTCCGTCCTAATAGAAGTCTATGGGTTGCAAGACGGATCCGTCCCATTTCCGTTTTGCACAATATATCTACAACCACACAGTTCTGAAATAATACTAAATGGCAAAGTAAGAGCTACATACATGCATAAAGTGATCTTATAGTTTTATACAGCGTGTCGACTGATGCTGCACAGTTTGCACACCCATATGTCAGCCATGATCTTAAAGGCTATGGAAACTTTTTTTTACTATTGCATTTTATTATTATGGTCTAAAAGCATGTTATTTTTCTATTGGTCTTTATTAATAATTTTCAGTCGTTTTTTGTTCTTTCAGACCATTTCTTTCTGCTTTATAATGAATCCATCAGGGAGTTGCTCTGACGTCTCAATCTGTAGCCCTTAACTCTGAACTGAGACAGCTCATAAGCAATCATTAAGCCACATTCTTAATGAATAGTTAGAATGAGTATTTTGTGAGCTGTCAGGAAAGTATAGATAAGGCTACTTTCACACTAGCGTTAATATTTTCTGGTATTGAGAACCGTCATAGGGTCTCAATACCGTAAAAAAAACGATTCTGTTTTCTCCCCATTTATTGTCAATAGGGACAAATAGTAACTGAACAAAACGGAGTGCACCAAAATGCAAAAAGGTTCCACTCTCATACCAGAGTGCAAACCTCAGCATGCTGCAGTTTTCTTTCCGTTCTGGAATGCGGAGCAAGACGGATCCGTCATGACCCACAATGCAAGTCAATAGGGATGGATCCGTTTTCTCTGACACAATAGAAAATGGATCCATCCCCCATTGACTTTCAATGGAGTTTATGACAGATCCGTCTTGGCTATGTTACAGATAATTCAACCGGATCCGTTCATAACGGATACAGATGGTTTTATTATCAGTAGCAGAAGCGTTTTTGCTGAACCCTGCCGAATCCAGCAAAAACGCTAGTGTGAAATTAGCCATAAGAGCAGCTCCCTGACAAATTCACTGTGAAGAAGAAAGAAATGGCCTTCTAAGTTAGTATAAAAAGGAATATATTATTTAATTGACATAAGAATATATACATGAATGCCAACATAAATCCTCATTGAGCTAAGAATGCAAACTCTACATGGCCTGGAAGTGGGTATGATGTCATATTAATACAATAAAAACACAGCATTTTAATGGGACACCCATTATCTCTCCATAGGAAAATTTGATCAGATAACCTGAAATACACTTTATGAAACTGATAACTGTCTGATGGTAAATCAATTTAATTTAATTATTTTTTTCATGCCTACATAACTACAATTAGCATGTCCATTCTGAAAAACAACACAGGCCCCAAACAATTCCTATAATTGACGAATGCATCTTGGCTGAACTCAAACTATAAGACTATTTATACTTTCTTCCATCAGGTTTCTAGAGCACTTAAATACTTGGCCAGAGAAGCAGCCTTGCTAATTTTCTTCATTATATTTAGGGGTCACCTTGTAAGTGATTTTAAAGGTGCTTTAATAAAAGGAACTTCTCTTGCTACATACTGTACAATATCTACTGTCTAGATCCTAGAGATACATCCACAAAATAGTGTCAGCACAAACACATGGCCCGACATAATCTGCTCTAAATCATATTTGTGTAATGTACTGCTTATTCAATTCACCACATGAAAAATATGTAATAATAGGTTTATATTTAATGATAATCCACTACTGTTTAAAGGGGTATTCCCCTTCATTCAGCCCTTCATGGCTCCGATTAGATTATCTGTCTTATGTGGCAGACAACATTTCACTATTCCAGTAGTTCTCATTCTCTTATGTCATGGAACCATTGGCCACAAGTTTAAATCAGGGCTAAGGTTTAGAAGGGGTGTCTGACATAATAAAAAATCTTGGACAAGCCCCTGAATGAGCTAAAGATTTGTGGTATACTTACCTCTTTCTTTAGCGCTGGTACCTACACCACTGGTTCAATCTCCCTGCCATTGCTTGTTTACAAACCACAGAAATTATGTGCAGATGTATATGTCGTAGCCAGGTTTGGGGTGGCCCCAATGCTGCGCTAGGTCCTCCAGACACTGTGGAGATGTTACCACCTGTTGCTGCTCTCCAAAGGTGATGGTAACATGTGGTGCACCCCAATGTGAAATAAGTCCAATGATTTAGGGTCTACAGTAAACCATCATGTCTTTACTGGAGGAACTGAGCTTGCTTCTCCAGTCTTCCCCTGGGCAGAAGAAAATGTTATGCTGAGGAAAGGCCTGAGCTAGCTGGCCCTCTCCCTAACAAGGCTGGTACCCTGGCTAAAGGCTGGAGACCCAGGGTCTGTGGCTAAGTAGAGATGTAGCGAACATAAAATTTTCAGTTCCCGAACGGTGAACACGAATTTCTGCAAATGTTCGCGAACGGGCGAACCGCCATTGACTTCAAAAGGCAGGCGAATTTTAAAACCCACAGGGACTCTTTCTAGCCACAGTAGTGATGGAAAAGTTGTTTCAAGGGGACTAACACCTGGACTGTGGCATGCCAGAGGGGGATCCATGGCAAAACTCCCATGGAAAATTACATAGTTGACGCAGAGTTGGATTTTAATCCATAAAGGGCATAAATCACCTAACAATCCTAAATTTTTTTGAACAACGTGGTTTAAAACATCCAGTGTGTGTATACGATCAGGTATGATGTTGTATCGATCAGGTAGTGTAAGGGTTACGCCCGCTTCACAGACATTGACAGACCAAACTCCCCTTGAATGCACAGCAAACAACCGCAAACAGTCCATTTGCCCAACAGCAAACTTCCCATTTGCACAAGGTTGGATACCAAGCTAGCCATGTCCCGTTGATGTAATTGAAGGTTTCTTCCTCCACCAAGCCACGTACAACACCAAGGGTCCCCGAAAGGTGAATTGAATTGATTTTTCGAACGGGGAGATGGTTAAAAAAAACGCTGGCTCCCTCCCCTTTGTTTGAATCCACGCCACGGTCACTGCGTCTGCGCCGTGCAATTTACTGTCACACCCGATATGAGTGGTATTTTCTGTAGTACTATTCTCATCAGTTTAATCCCTGTTACGTCCCATATCAGGGATTGCCTTTTGTGAAAAAAAATTTAGTCCGGGTACCTTCGACTGCCTTCACAGTGACAGTCCAAACTCTGATACACCAAACTGAATTGATTTTAGGAACCGGGAGATGGAAAAAGCAGCTTGGTCGGTCCTCTTACTCCCAAGTTGGGGCACTGCGCGTGCACGGAGCAATGTGCTGTGACACCTTATATGAGTGGTGTCTTAACTAGTACTATTCCTATCAGTTTAATCCCTGTTACGTCCCATATCCGGGGACGTGTGTTGAATTGATTAATCATTGTCAAATAAACGACATCCTGAAATAATTTTGTTCTGAGCTCTGTACTTGCTTTGTATTGGAATTGATGGGGATTTTTTAAATTGTCTGCATTATTTCTAATAAACTATTAAGAGACTTTATCATGATTTTTTTTATTTTATGTATTAAAAACCCATACAACTTTTAAAAAAAAAATAAAAAAAAATGTATAATGTTTTTTCTATGAAAAATTATCCAGCCGATTGCTTTTGGTCTGATCATAATGACGCAACAGCATTATCTGGGGTGTGGCAACATTGCCAACACACTCATAGAGGTGATGATTGCTTCATTGTGATACGCAAGCCCCTTCACCACAAGAAGGTACCGATCACGAAGGGGAATTGACACATGTATGTGCCTTTTTTTGTTTTGTTTTTGCAGCCACAGTGCAGCACCAGAGGCCAGAAAAATTAGGCATGTGCACATGCCTGAAAAACAAGGTATTGTTGCAGCCGCTGCTGTAGCAGCGGCCAGAAAAATCGATGTTTTCCAGGCAGAAAAGTGACAAAAACATTGCGGCTTGAACCCTAGTTGGTGGCGGAGAATTCACGAAAGTCATCCGGTATGCAGACATTAAATGCAGCAGCGTGGGGACCATTTTGAGGCCAAGCCATGTCATCAGGCCTTTTGTTAGTCAAATGTATCCCCCACTGTCAGTCCCTTCGGGATCCATGCCTCATTCATCTTAATGAAGGTGAGGTAATCAACACTTTTTTGACCGAGGCGACTTCTTTTGTCAGTGACAAGGCCTCCTGCTGCACTGAAGGTCCTTTCTGACAGGACACTTGAAGCGGGGCAGGCCAGAAGTTCTATCGCAAACTGGGATAGTTCAGGCCACAGGTTAAGCCTGCACACCCAGTAGTCAAGGGGTTCATCTCTCCTCAGAGTGTCGATATCTGCAGTTAAGGCGAGGTAGTCTGCTACCTGTCGGTCAAGTCATTCTCTAAGGCTGGATCCCGAAGGGCTGTGGCGATGTGTAGGACTGAAAAAGCTCTGCATGTCCTCCATCAACAACACATCTGTAAAGCGTCTTGTCCTTGCCGCCGTGGTCGTGGTAGGAGGAGGATTACTTTCACCTCTTCCCCTGTTAGATTCCCGTTGTGCTGTGACATCCCCCTCATAAGCTGTGTAAAGCATATTTTTTAGTTTGGTTTTGAACTTCTGCATCCTTTCTGACTTTCGGTAATTTGATAACATTTCCACCACTTTCTGCTTAAACCAGGGGTCTAGTAGCGTGGCCACCCAGTACAGGTCATTCTCCTTCATCCTTTTTATACGAGGGTCCCTCAACAGACATGACAGCATGAAAGACCCCATTTGCACAAGGTTGGATGCTGAGCTACTCATTTCCCGTTCCTTGTCCTCACTGATGTCATTGACAGTCTGTTCTTCCCCCCAGCCACGTACAACACCACGGGTCCCAGATAGGTGACAACAACGAGCACCCTGGGATGCCTGCTGTGGTTGGTCTTCCTCCTCCTCAAAACCACATTCCTCCTCTGACTCCTCTTCCTCATACTCCTCTTTCAGCGTTGCCGCAGGTCTGGCAAGCGATGATGACAAGGCTGTTTCTGGTGGTGATGGTGACCACAACTCTTCCTCTTCCTCTTCATGCTCATCTACAGCCTGATCCAGCACTCTTCGCAGGGCACGCTCCAGGAAGAAAACAAATGGGATGAGGCCGCTGATGGTGCCTTCGGTGCGACTGACTAGGTTTGTTACCTCCTCAAAAGGACGCATGAGCCTACAGGCATTGCGCATGAGCGTCCAGTAACGTGGCAAAAAAATTCCCAGCTCCGCAGAGGCTGTCCTAGCACCTCATCATACAAATACTCGTTGATGGCTTTTTCTTGTTGGAGCAGGCGGTCGAACATTAGGAGTGTTGAATTCCAACGTGTCGGGCTGTCGCAAATCAAGCGCCTCACTGGCATGTTGTTTCGGCGCTGAATGTCTGAAAAGTGCGCCATGGCCGTGTAGGAACGCCTGAAATGGCCACACACCTTCCTGGCCTGCTTGAGGATGTCCTGTAAGCCTGGGTACTTAGACACAAAGCATTGTACGATGAGATTCAACACATGTGCCATGCACGGCACATGTGACAACTTGCCCAAATTCAATGCCGCCAACAAATTGCTTCCATTGTCACACACCACTTTGCCGATCTCCAGTTGGTGCGGGGTCAGCCACTGATCCACCTGTGTGTTCAGGGCAGACAGGAGTGCTGGTCCGGTGTGGCTCTCTGCTTTCAGGCAAGTCAACCCCAAGACAGCGTGACACTGTTGTATCCGGGATGTGGAATAGCCCCTGGGGTGCTGGGGGGATTCATTTGATGTGCAGCCAGACGCCGCAGCAGAAGAGGACTCAGCCGAGGAGGTTATAGAAGAGGATGGAGTAGGAGGAGTAGAGGAGGTGGCATCAGGCCTGCCTGCAAGTCGTGGCGGTGTCACCAACTCCGCTGCAGAGCCACGCATTCCATGCTTGGCAGCCATCAGCAGGTTGACCCAATGCGCAGTGTAGGTGATATACCTGGTCTGCAAAGCACAGTCAGGGCAGGTATCAGTGGTCAGATGGACCCTTGCCCCAACACTGTATGCCAGAGATGCCATGACTTCCTTTTCAATCACTGAGTAGAGGTTTGGGATTGCCTTATTTGAAAAAAATATTTGTCCGGGTACCTTCCACTGTGGTGTCCCAATAGCGACAAATTTTTCGAAGGCCTAAGACTCCACCAGCTGGTATGGTAAAAGCTGGCGGACTAAGAGTTCCATCAAGCCAGCTGTCAGACACCGGGCAAGGGGGTGACTCTGTGACATTGGCTTCTTACGCCCAAACATTTCCTTTACAGACACCTGACTGTGGGCAGATGAGATAGAACTGCTGAAGGTGAGAGGCAGAGTGGCGGGTGGTTTAGAGGGGGCAAGGAGGACAGCAGTGGTTGATGTGGCTGAAGATGCTGGACCAGGAGGAGGCTGGTGGCTTTGAGCTTGTGTGCTGCTTCTACTCGTCATCATGTGTTGATCCCATAGGCGTTTGTGATGTGTGATCATGTGCCTTCGCAAAGCAGTTGTACCTAGGTGGGTGTTGGATTTCCCACGACTCAGTTTCTTTTGGCACAGGTTGCAAATGGCATCGCTGTTGTCAGAGGCAGACACACAAAAGAAATGCCATACTGCTGAGCTTTGCAATGATGGCATTCTGGTGGTGGCAACAGCATGCGTTGATTGGCATGCTGTCTGGCTGACCCCGGGTGCCGATATATGCTGTCTGACTGTGCCACTAGCTCCTTGCGACGACCTCCCCCTGCTTCCAATTCGTCTCCTCCTTCTCTCTGTCTCCCCTTCTGAACTTTCCCCCTCTTCTTCTTCTCTTCGAGCAGGCACCCACGTGGCATCCACGGACACATCATCATCATCAACCACTTCACTTGTATCTGACACCGCAGCAAAGGAAGCAGCAGCGGGTGCAACATCATCATCATCATCACACTGTACGTCCATGTGTGTAATGCTGCCTGACTGAGACATATCCCTGTTATCTACATCCTCTGGCAATAATGGTTGCGCATCACTAATTTCATCCAACTGATGTGTAAATAACTCCTCTGAGGGATCAAGTGAAGGGGCTGTGGTGGTAGTGGTGGTGGTGGATGCGGGTGGGAGAGTGGTAACTTGAGAGCAGGTGACCAAAGCTGAGCTGGAGGAGGATGGTGCGTCAAGGTTCTTAGCGGAAGCTGTTGAAGATTGGGTGTCCTGTGTAAGCCAGTCAACTATTTTCTCAGAATTTTTGGGGTTCAGGGTACGTGGCCTCTGAACACTGGGCATTATTCCAGGGCCAGTGGAAATCACAGCACCACGACCACGACGGCCCCTTCGGGGTAGCCTGCCTCTGCCTGTCATTTTTTATTAGATAAGTGGTACTATGCGGGCAAGGTACTTTGCCACCCTATATAAGTGGTGGGCAGTGGGCACAGTACAGTCTGTGTGGGCCTGACACACACGGGCTTGCAACTTTGATTATATCACAGAAAAATGTTAAATAGATTTTTTTTTATCTGCAAGGTATTTGAGTGAATGACACCCTGTAACGGTATGAGTGGAGGCCAAGCCAATCGCCAGTGGCCACAGTACAGTCTGTGTGGGCCTGACACACATGGGCTTGCAAATGTGATTATATCACAGAAACATTTTAAATAGAGTTTTTTTATCTGCAAGGTATTTGAGTGAATGACACCCTGTAACGGTATGAATGAAGGCCTATCCACTAGCCAGTGGCCACAATACAGTTTCTGTGGGCCTGACACACACGGGCTTGCAAATGTGATTATATCACAGAAAAATATTAAGTAGAATTTTTTTTTTTATCTGCGAGGTATTTTCTGTCACACCCTGTATGAATGGTGTGCACGTGCTGTCTGTGTCTGAGCCTGCAGCCTCTCACACACGGGCAGCCAGGCAACTGCAATATATATATATATATATATATATAAAAAGCACACTGATGTACCAGCCCTGAAAAGGGCTGTTTTGGGGTGCTGCCAGGACGCTGTCCTTACAGCAGATGAGTCTGTAGACACAGAACACTGCCCTAGCTAACGCTTTCCCTATTGAATCAACAGCAGCAGCACTGTCCATCCTCTCACTGAGAATGCAGCTTCCGAATGAATCTAAAATGGATGCTGTCCAGGAGGTGGGAGGGTCTGGGAGAGAGGGTCTGCTGCTGATTGCCTGGAATGTGTCTGCTGACTGTGAGGTACAGGGTCAAAGTTTACTCAATGATGATGTATAGGGGGCGGACCGAACATCGCATATGTTCGCCCACCGCGGCGAACGCAAACAAGCTATGTTTGCCGGGAACTGTTCGCCGGCGAATAGTTCGGGCCATCACTATGGCTAAGTTGTCCGACTGGCTCCCTGGTCACAGGGTCTGTGGCTCAGCATCCCCATCCTAGCGTCTTCTTATAGTCACTCGTGCAGTCTGGCAGAGTCTCTCCTACTAAACACTGGTCCCTATCAGAAGACAATTAGGGGCTGTAACTGCTCTCCTTATACACAGTTGCTAGCTGAACTAGAATCTTCTAGTGGGAGAGGTGAGGTGAAGAAACACAGCCTAAACAGAAGCACTGTTGCAATTTCAGTCATATAGAGATTCAATACAAGTCTATAGGAATGACTATGCAGTTTTTCAGGACATAAACACGTCTTCGAACAACAGAGCTAAACCACAGAGCTAAAACAATCAAGAGGTCAATGTGTTTTTTTCTCTCCAAAACTTTGCATAGTTCCATATAATAACTATGGAAGATTTCTAACTTCTCTGTGCATAGCTAGAAATTCTTAAAGTCTCTCATTAGTTGGCTGTGCCTTATCCCTTTCCACAGTGAAGTGCAGATATAGTGCAATAATAGTGCAATAATAGTGCAAATGAATAGGATATATTACAATAATCATATAAAATGCAGTTCAGCAATATAAAATAGTATAAGTGTAAACAACGGCATAAACCATAGTGCAAGTTAACCCTCCTTCCAAATGCACAAGTAGTGAGCTGATAGCATTGTGTAGTAGCAATAGGGGCAAATGTTCACAAAACGTCCATATTCCAAAGTACCCTTGCTCCAAGGCACTACATATAGAATGTCACCACTGCAGCCAATCAACATCCTCCACTTTATCCCGAAATGAACTGTAGTGGTCATGTGCTGTATATGGCAATGTTCAATGCTGCAGTATGTAATCAAGCAGGTTCAGTAAGACTGGACTGGTGAACAAGATAATTGTACTGGAGAAAGCAGAAAGTATACCATCATTTTTATTTCAGACCAATCAGAGTATGTCCAATACTTAATTTTCTCACACAACACCTTTAAGGGGTGTCAGTAAATTAGCTATTCACTGTATAATCAAAAGCTATACTATTTTAAAATAGTACACTATTTTTAAGATTTCAGCTGGTATCAGTGGAGTAAGTATACTCATAGGCCATTTTCCGCATCCATAGCCTGAAAAATAGAGATCGTGATGTGACTTGTTCACTTGACCACTTCCCCAGGCAGTAACTGGACCAGAGCATGCTCAGACACAGGCTGCAGACCTCCATCCATTTGACCATTCAGCACCTGTGTAGAAATATTGGTAGCCAATACCAGCTAATACCAGCTAAGGAAGCATTCACATAAGAAAGTCATGTGACCGCCGATATCTTGGAGCCTATGGACGCAGAGCCTTCCCTGTGAGCATGTTTAATATGCTGATACAGAGGCTGCTGGGGGTCTAATTTATGCAGAGTTGTTTCTAAATGTCTTGTAATAATACCTTTCCCCTGCAGTAGGGGTTGTCTTGCCATGGCTTCCCTCATCAAAATCAGCTGTACAAAAAGGGGTTGTGCAATACCCCAGAACTGGTAAATTGTTGTAATGTTATGTTGAAGTGAAATATTGTGAATTACTGTACAGTATGTGCATACCTGATAACATTGTATAGACAATTTAGGGTTAACACCTTGACTCATCCACTTAGGTTGCCAGGAGATGGACCTGGGTCTGTCCTCTGGTTATTGGGTAGTGAGAGTCTAGCTTAGGTGGAGAGAGGATCTACTTGTGCAAGTCCACAGAGCTAGGCCAGAGCTGAGAGAACCTTCACTTCTGAGACATCTGTAGCCAAGATGGCTGTCATGGCCCATAAAAGGTAGGAACTAGTGTTAGGGACCACTCATTAAGGCGACCTTGACGTGGTGAGTGGCTTATTACGCTTTGGCCAAAATGTACACCAATGCCTTATTCAACATCCAGCATAAAGACAGGGTAGAGTGCTGGTTGCAGTGTGCGATTGCATTTTGTGTTTTTGCGTTTGTATCTGTATTTCGCCATAGCAATCTACACCTGCTAGGGGTTGTGCGGGCTGAATCCCCCATATTTTTTCTTTGTAGTATATATTGGAGGCATGGCAATCTCCAAGCAGTCATGCACACCTGACCGGTTAATCTGCCCCCTGGAGGCTGGTTTTAAAGTCAGTATAAAACTGAGTCTGCTTATATAGCACCTACCAGTAGCCATTAGGCTCCAGGAGAAGTATATAGTGGGCTCAGCATGCATGTTGGTACTTGCATCCCTGGATCCGATGAAAGCTGTAATGGCACCGGACGGGGTTAAAAGCAGAGTGTGCTTGGCATGCATGCTGTACTTGCGCTCCCTGGACTTTGTGTGGCTGTCATGGCCCATAAAATGTAGGAACTAGTGTTAGGGACCACTCATTAAGGCGACCTTGACGTGGTGAGTGGCTTATTACGCTTTGGCCAAAATGTACACCAATGCCTTATTCAACATCCAGCATAAAGGCAGGGCAGAGTGTTGGTTGCAGTGTGCGATTGCATTTCGTGTTTTTGCGTTTGTATCTGTATTTCGCCATAGCAATCTGCACCTGCTAGGGGTTGTGCGGGCTGAATCCCCCATATTTTTTCTTTGTAGGATCTACTTGTGCAAGTCCACAGAGCTAGGCCAGAGCTGAGAGAACCTTCACTTCTGAGACATCTGTAGCCAAGAAAACTACCGTATTTTTCGCTTTATAAGTTGCACTTTTTCCTCCCCCAAAGTGGGGGGGGGGGGGGGGGAATGGCCCTGCATCTTATAAAGCGAATACTAATGAGTGCTTCCATTATGGAAGCGCTCATTAGTACTGGAGGAAGCGGTAAAGGCTCTGTACTCACCGCTTCCTGGTCCTCATCTGTCTGCTGTGCTGTGGCTGCGCACAGTGTGAGGGCGCTCTGTGACCTCACGCTGTGCGAGTCGGGTCACAGCACAGCTGCAGCAGGAAGAAGACAGCGTGTGCTGGAGGTGATTAGTGGCGGCGTCCATTAGTGTTTTATTTTATTTTATCTGTGGCATGGAGGCTAATAAATGGCACTGAGGGGCTCATAATTGGGGCTACAAAATGGCACTGGGACTGATATATGGCATAATGGAGGATCATAATGGAGGATCATAGATGGTATGGGGGCTCATAGTGGGGGTTGATAAATGGCATGGGGGCTGATCTGAGGCATGGGGGGCTGATCTGAGGCATGGGGGGCTGATCTGAGGTCTTACTGGGGTCTTATTAACATTGGGAATCTGATCTGAGGTCTGATTGAGGGTCTTATTAACATTAGGGGTCTGATTGGAGCTGTCAGATGAGGTCTGATTAACATTGAGTGTCTGATTTCTGGCCTGATCTGAGGTCTAATGAAAAATATTTTTTTCTCATTGTCCTCCTCTAAAACCTAGGTGCATCTTATCATCGGGTGAGTTTTATAAAGCAAAAAATATGGTACTTTATCACCAAAAGTGCTTCAGAAAGAAAGAGAAAACAGAAGGGACAGAATCTGCAAGGCTGTCCATTGTCCGTCAGTAGGACATTGTACACATTTATGGCAGAGAGAGACTTTGTTGCTGTTAGAGGAAACATTGTTAGTGCACCCTTCCACACTTTGAGATGGTTTGGCCAGCTGTATCTTAAAGGGGTTGTCCGGGTTCAGAGCATGCTCCGATGCTCTCCCTTGCCGTGCGCTGGATCGCGCAGGGCAAGGGCTCTTTTATTTACAAAAACACACTGCTGGGCAGAGGCTTTGTCATCGGCTCTGATGGGCGGGCTTTAGAGCTGCCCTAGCCGCTTTACAGAACTCATTATTCTGGCATTTGGCAAATAAAAATAATTATGGCAATCCTAATTGACCAAAAACAGGAAATGTTTATTCTGATTTCATGTCAGATATTGAGAAAAACATGCATATGTATCTTTTTATAGAATTATGTAAACTTCTGGTTTTACCTATGTGTGTGTGTGTATATATATATATATATATATATATATATATATACATACATACACACACACACACAAAATATCCATTCGGCATTGTTCGGTGATGTCACCGGCTCTGATGGGCGGTCTTGCTTTAGCTCTGTCCTAGCCGTTTTGCAGGCTAGGGCAGCGCTATAGCCCGCCCATCAGTGCCGGTAGATTGAGTGACAGTTCTAACAAATTCAATCTTATGCTACTTTCACACTTGCTCTTTCCCTTTCCGCTATTGAGATCCGTTTTTCTGTCCGCTATGTGACGGATCCGTCCTGACACACAATGTAAGTTAATGGGGACGGATCCAAATTCTCTGACACAATAGAAAATGGATCCGTCCCCCATTGACTTTCAATAGAGTTGATGACTGATCCGTCTGGGGTATGTTAAAGATATTACAACCGGATCCGTTCATAACGAATGCAGATGGTTGTATTATCAGTAACAGAAGCGTTTTTGCTGACCCATGACGGATCCAGCAAAAACACTGGTGTGAAAGTAGCCTTAGGGTCCATTCCAATACACCCAGCCGGGACCCCCATAGAAATGCCTATTCTTGTCCGCAATTGTGGACAAGAATAGGACATGCTCTATTTTTTTCCGGAGCTGTGGACCAGAAGATCGGGGCCACCCTCTGAAAATGCGGATGCGGAGAGCACATAGTGTGCTCTCAGCATCCATTCCTGCCCCATTGAGAATGAATGGCTCCGCACCCGTTCCGGATATTGCGGAACGGATGCGGAAACTATTCCACAGACGTGTGAATGAAGCCTTAGATGTCATCCTTTTATTTTAACTCACACCAAGCATCATACCTAAACTGGCTGCATCAATAACACGTGGCCAGAGTGTTATAATATTTCTGCCATCTAGTTCTAAAATAAACTTCATGTCCTCACAGCTACATGTATATGCAGCCAGATAAAACACATCCACAGAAATAAATCAGGGAACTTTTTTTCAAATGAATCTCTTGTATTCATATGTTAATTTGATTACTTTGATGTACATAGGTTAATGAGCATCAGGTATTCGTGTGTTAATGAGCCAGGAGGGCTGTCCTGAGTATTCATATGCCCACACAAGCCATGTTTAGTATTAAAATAAAAACCATAATTAACCTGCATGTAGTAACAATTGTTGTTTTTTTAGAATGCAAAAGGTAACTAATGAGTAAAACAATAGGAAAAAAAGGAACATAGATTCATGACAAGGATGCTATATTTTATATTTTTATCTGTATAAGCAATGTAATTGTAAGGTGGTACCCCTGTAGTTCAGTGACACATGGGAAGTCACGTGGGTGGTGGTGCTGTTACTGTTGTAAGGCAGATACAGGGGAGATTTGGGCATTAGCTAGGTCTGGGGCTGGCTGGGTACAAAACGTGGTGACGATATCCTGCACCACAGCACATGCCGATGGGAGGAGAAGGCAGGAGCCCATAAAGTAAGGAGGTTTAGCTCCATTCAAGGCAGACATAGTCCTTCAGATGCAGGGATGGTGACAAGCAGTGATGGTCAGTTCGCAGTGTTCGCCAGCAAACACATGCGGGCTGCCATCTTTAGTAAAGTAGACTCACCCGTCCGGCGTTGCACAGGAAAGCCCTTACCTGTGCCTGTGACGGGAGCCAGTCTGAAATCAAATGCAGTCACCGGGAGCAGGCAGTTCCGAGAACAGCTGCCGGGGGCCTTCATCGGAACTGCATGCTCCCGATGACTGCATTTGATTTCAGACCGACTCCCGGCACAGGCACTGGTAAGGGCCTACCTGTGCATCGCCGGACGGGTGAGTCTACCTTACTAAAGATGGCAGCCCGCATGTGTTCGCTGGCGAACACTGCGAACTGACCATCGCCGGTGACAAGTAGACAGAGCCCTTGAGGGCAGGGTCTGAGAGTGAGAGAGAGTTGTATGACTTGAAAAGAAAAAAACTAAAATGTGCAATCCCACGGAGTGGCTGGTCATATGTGGCCATGCCATGTCCACCTGTGTCAACCACATGTTTGTGATAAAAACACATTTACAATGCGCTAACTAGCAGACAATTATCAGGAAGGAAACGACCCTTCATGAAAATTGCTTGCACATTATTGAAGGAGTGGTATCACTCATCGTCATTGCTCACACAGCATGATCTGCTGCCCAGAAACAATGATTGAGATGCCCACAGCAAAGATCATTTCGGCACCTTTACTTGGGCAGATTATCGGAAACAAATGTTCATAAAAATGTCAGTGTCCTATAATCTGCCTGACAGTTGAGCAGTCTTAAAGGGGTTGTCCGAGTTATTTTTTTGTTCTTTCTATGTCCCTAACTAAGCAAATGTAACAGCTTTCCAATTCACTCACTTTATCTCCAGTGGCTGGTTTCTCAGATTTCACAGAGGGTCACATGACCTGTGATGTCAGCTTCTCTCCCTGCTCTGATAAAGGTCGTTTACAAGCCTGTGTCACTGTGCTGGCCACGCCCCCTTCACTGCTGTCTGCTCTCTGCTGGGATTCTTAACCCCTTCAGCTGCACAGCTCTGCAGGCAGTGAAGAGACAATACATACTAGAGAGCATTGCACAAGAAGGTAAGGGGAAGATCCTTTGTGTATTAGCAGTGTCATTATACAGCTGGGACTTGTAGTCCTACACATACAACATGCTGCAGAGTCTCCCAGCAGGCAGACATGTCACTCAGGGCAGCTCTTGTATTCACTCCCTTAGCAGTGTTATTATACAGCTAGGACATGTAGTCCTACACATACAACATGCTGCTGAGTCTCCCAGCAGGCAGGCATGTCACTCAGGGCAGCTCTTGTATTCACTCCCTTAGCAGTGTTATTATACAGCTGGGACATGTAGTCCTACACATACAACAAGCTGCAGAGTCTACCAGCAGGCAGACATGTCACTCAGGGCAGCACTTGTATTCACTCCCTTATCAGTGTTATTATACAGCTGGGACTTGTAGTTCTACACATACATGCTGCAGAGACTCCCAGCAGGCAGACATGTCAATCAGTGCAGCTCTTGTATCCACTCCCTTAGCAGTGCAGGGGGAGGGGCAGAGATTGTTTTTATTGCATAAAATAACCAGGGAAATGAGGAAATATATATATTTTTTTTGCATAAAACTTGCTTAGCTCAGTTATATATTAGATTTTCAGTGCTATATTATTTTTCATAACTCGGACAACCCCTTTAATGCACCTTAACTCCTGCAGCCATTAATTGCCATGGGTGACCATTAGGCTTTGCGCAAATCGAACTTTAGCTCATAGACCCGAAATCGATTTGTTCAAAAACTTCTATGTTAATGCTGTGTCCGTACAGCATTAAAATGTATTGGCTCCATAGAGTCAAACCTCGTCTTTCCTGAAGTCGTTTAAGCCTAGTGACCATGGTCTGGCAGCATACAAGCTACCACACTATAGGGTCACAACCTATTTCTTCAGTGTTCTGCTATGTTAAGGGTATGTTCACACATAGCAGATGGGCTGTGGATTTTCTGTCGCAGATTAGTGTGCAGACAATCCACAGTATTTTACAGAGCCAGCAAAGTGAATGAGATTTTAATAGATCTTATTCACATGCTGCATTAAAACAATCTCTAGCAGAAATTGACCTGTGATGCAGGATTTTTTCTAGAACCTATTGCTTACCCTGCGCCAGAATTTTAGCGACAAAATAACACCCCTTTTTCCACTAAGTCACTTACAGCAACTGGGACCGCAGGGGCAATGTGTGAGTGTGGTGGCCTGTTGGGTGTAGTGGTTGGTACCAGGGGCTGTCTACCCAACTTGGGCCCCTCCCTCCATTTTAGTTTATTTATTTTTTTAGTAAGAAGAGGCTGCAGTGTTTTGTGAGCGCCACAGTCTTTTCTATTATAATTATATGTATTTTATTTGTATTTGGCTGTATTTTTTTTTAGTCTGGAGATGTCATGTGGCATGACATCTCCAGACTAAAAAAAAATACAGCCAAATTTAAAATACATATAATTATAATAGAAAAGACTTTAAGGAGAATACAGCACTACATACATACATACCTCTTACATCCAGGGACATCTCCTGTCATGTAGACCTTCTCTGTCTTCTCCTCCATTTGACCCAGACCACCAGCTGCATCTCGTCTTTCAGACGCATCTCGCCTCTACAGAGTTTGTAACACAGACACATTAGATTTGTCAATTTTTTTCATCAACCTCCCCATCCTGGTGTCCCCACAGTGTCATCCTTCTGCCACTTCTAATACTGTGCCCGTGGTGCTCCCCAATGCCCCAGGCACTATACTGCTGAAAAAATAATTACCCCAGTAGACATAATTGGGGTCATTTATCAAACTGCTGTAAAGTAGAACTGGGTTTCCAAAAGTGCTGTTAAAAATAAAAGGTGGAATCCGATTGGTTGCTGTGGGCAACTAAGCCAGTTCTCCTTTACACCACTTTGATAAATTACCCGAGCTGTCCCTATAGTGTCCACAGCAGCTATAATGTCTCCTAGTGGGTCCCCAGTAATAATAATAACACCCTATATTGTGCTCCAGGTAATAATCCCTGTATGGTGTCCCCAAAATATAATATTATTACCCCTACAGGGTGTCACGAGGGTGTCAAGAGCCACGCCTGACTCCGTTGTACCCGGGGTCAGGAGGTCGCAGCGGTTGGCTGCACGCTCTATGTCAGATAGGGAAGTTTCCTTATTGTAGCTTTCTGGGTTTGCTTTACAAACCCTTTTGGCTCACTCAGGGATCCGTAGCTCCTTCTCTCAGCTGTTCCTTGTCCAGCACTCCCAATCCTCCTTATATTCCCCTCTCACACTTCTATGGTTGCCAGATATAGAGCTTCCTGCCTGGACATCTATTCTGACCCACTGGAGCTGTGTTGCTGCGTTCTCTGAGTGTTGCCTTAGAACGCTACCCTCCGGATCCCTGTTGGACCTTTGTGGACAATTGTTGCCGTCCACCTGGGTGTTTGTGTTTGTCTGTCCTCTCCCTGGTGTTTCCCTCTTAGTGCAGTGGTGAGGACTAGCGATCCCACCGGCCCGTTCATTATCTAGGGCTCATTTCAGGGAAAGCCAGGGTTTAGGCACGTGATCGCCGCACGGGTGAGGAACCCGTCTAGGGACGTCAGGGCAGGCAGGTGCCAGCTGCAAGGTGAGTTAGGGGTCACCACCTTTCCCTCTCCCTTGGGCAGGGCTTTCCCTGTTTTCCTCCCTGTGCGTGTTGCCGGTCATTACATTATATCTGGCCCTTATTTTTGTGTAGGTAAAAAAAATTTTTTATCTACTTAGAATCCAGTATGGATCCAATTGCTGCTCTGTCCGAACAATTTCATGGCCTGTCTTTGGAGGTGGCAGGATTGAAGGCGTCGGTCCTCCAGCAACAGCAGCAATTACAACAGACCGCAAGCCCAGCGGTTGCTACTGGTAACCAGGTTGTTGCGGAACCTAAGGTCCCTCTCCCTGACAGATTTTCTGGGGGAAGGGACAAGTTTTTGACTTTTCGTGAGGCCTGTAAACTATACTTTAAACTGCGTCCTTACTCCTCTGGTAATGAAGAACAGCGGGTGGGTGTTGTTATTTCCCTGCTGCAGGGGGACCCGCAGTCCTGGGCGTTCTCTTTACCTACTGATTCCCAGGCTCTTCGGTCAGTGGATGAGTTTTTCGGGGCCTTGGGTCTCATATATGACGACCCTGACCGAGTCGCACTGGCTGAATCAAAATTACGGAGACTCCTACAAGGAGAGCGGCCGGTAGAGGAGTATTGCTCTGATTTCCGTAGGTGGGCTACGGATACCCAATGGAACGACCCGGCTCTCAGGAGTCAGTTCTGCTCTGGGTTATCCGAAAGGGTTAAGGATGCGCTTGCATTGTATGAGACCCCCTTTTCCCTTGATGCAGTTATGTCCCTTTCTATCCGTATAGATAGACGCCTTAGGGACAGGTTGAAAAAACCGGAGCCATTGGTAACCCCTCCCAAGCAGCAGTTAGTCTGTACGGACTTAGACGAGCCTATGCAGCTAGGAGGAACTACTCGTCAGGTCCGTCCTCCTGAGGTTCGCCGTAGGCGTGGGAGTTGTTTTTTTTGTGGGGAGAGGGGTCATTTCATTAACGTCTGTCCTTCTTTCCTCAGAAACAAAAAAACCGTCGGAAAACTACTAACCCCAGGCTGTGTGGAGGATGTCAGCCGGGGGGTATACGTTTCCTCCATACGTACATCGCAATTTGTGTTGCCAGCGGTTATTGTTTTTGGTGATAAGACAGAGACTGTTTCTTTCTTTCTAGACAGTGGAGCAGGGGTAAATTTGATAGATGCCCATTTTGCCCGCACTATGGGTTTGTCTCTCTGTACGTTACAGAGACCTATTCCCATATTTGCTATAGATTCTGCTCCTCTGTCTCAGAGAAACCTCACCCACATCGTTCATAATTTACACCTTCGGGTAGGGGACCACCATAACGAGATGCTCTCATGTTATGTTCTGGAGGGGCTTCCCACTCCGGTGGTGCTGGGCCTTCCCTGGTTGGTAGCGCACAATCCAGTGGTGGATTGGCAGGCCAGGGAGATATTGGAGTGGAGTGAGCCGTGCAGAGAAAATTGCTTAAATAGCAATTGCTTAGTCGCCTCCATAACTACCCTACCTACATTTGTTTCGGACTTTGAGGACGTTTTTTCTGAAAAGGGTTGTCAGAAGTTACCACCTCATCGTCCTTATGATTGCCCGGTTAACCTTATTCCCGGCGCAAAATTACCCAAGACCAGGTTATATAATCTTTCAGGTCCAGAGAGACAAGCCATGAAGGATTATATCTCCGAGAGTTTGGCTAAGGAACACATCAGACCCTCTTCTTCACCCGTAGCTGCAGCGTTTTTCTTTGTTAAAAAGAAAGATGGGGGCCTGCGTCCTTGCCTAGATTTTCGTGAATTAAATCGGATAACCATCCGAGACCCATACCCTCTTCCTCTCATTCCTGACCTGTTTAACCAGATTGCGGGTGCTAGGTGGTTCTCCAAACTCGATCTTAGGGGGGCCTACAATCTGATTCGTATTAAAGAGGGGGATGAGTGGAAAACAGCTTTTAACACCCCTGAGGGGCATTATGAAAATCTAGTTATGCCTTTCGGCCTGACCAATGCTCCTGCCGTCTTTCAACATTTCGTTAATGACATTTTTAGTCATCTAATCGGCAGGTTTGTGGTAATATACCTAGATGATATCTTAATTTATTCGTCTGATCTGAAAACACATGAGGAGCATGTCAGACAAGTACTACAGGTCCTACGGACGAATGAATTATATGCTAAAATTGAAAAATGTGTTTTTGCCGTTCAGGAGATACAATTCCTAGGTTATTATTTATCTGCGTCAGGTTTCCGTATGGATCCTAGGAAGGTCCAGGCAATTTTGGATTGGGATCTTCCTGAGAACCTCAAAGCACTACAACGGTTCTTGGGCTTCGCGAATTTCTATAGGAAATTCATTAAAAATTATTCGGTGATCGTAAAACCCCTTACTGACATGACTAGGAAGGGGACTGATTTTTCTAAATGGTCTGACGCCGCTAAAGTTGCTTTTTCCTCTCTAAAAGAGAGGTTTACCTCAGCACCTGTACTAGTCCAACCTGATGTCTCTCAGCCTTTTATTGTTGAAGTCGATGCATCAGAGGTGTGAGTGGGGGCTGTACTGTCTCAGGGTCCGTCTCCTGGCAAGTGGCATCCATGTGCTTTCTTTTCTAAAAAACTATCTGCAGCAGAACAGAACTACGATATTGGCAATAGGGAACTGTTAGCTATTAAACTTGCGTTTGAGGAGTGGCGTCACTTTTTAGAGGGGGCAGTCCACCCCGTCACTGTGTTTACGGACCACAAAAATCTGCTGTACCTCGAATCAGCTAAGCGTCTCACCCCTAGACAGGCTAGGTGGTCGCTATTTTTTACCAGGTTTAACTTTGTGATTACCTATCGTCCTGGGGTAAAGAATACCAAGGCCGATGCACTATCTCGTTGTTTCCCTGGAGGGGGTAATGTGAGTGATCCGGTACCCATTCTACAAAGAGGAGTGGTTGTCTCTGCGGTACACTCTGCTTTGGAGGGGAAGGTGTTAGAGGCCCAGGGGGACGCCCCGGTCTCTTGCCCCTCAGAGAAATTGTTTGTACCGTTGAACCTACGTCTCGAATTATTAAAGGAACATCATAATTCGGCACTTGC
The DNA here is from genome assembly GCF_014858855.1 of Bufo gargarizans. Taxonomy (NCBI): domain Eukaryota; kingdom Metazoa; phylum Chordata; class Amphibia; order Anura; family Bufonidae; genus Bufo; species Bufo gargarizans. The sequence goes on from NC_058083.1 coordinate 194,058,929, forward strand.
TGGGCACCCGGGTAGTAAAGCAACCTTAGAGCTATTGTCTAATGCCAAGGTTGCGTCAGGATGTATTGGATTTTGTGTCTTCTTGTTCTACCTGTGCGCGCGCAAAAGTTTCACATACACGTCCTGCAGGGTCTCTATTACCACTCGTCATTCCCAATAGACCATGGACACATCTGTCTATGGATTTTATCACTGACTTACCTTTATCTGCGGGTAAAACAGTGATTTTGGTAGTAGTGGACAGGTTTAGCAAAATGGCACACTTTATTGCGTTACCCGCACTACCTAATGCTAAAACTCTTGCTCAGGTATTCGTCAGTGAGATCGTGAAGCTTCACGGGGTCCCCTCCGATGTTGTTTCGGATCGGGGAACCCAGTTTATTTCTAAATTTTGGAAAGCTTTTTGTTCCCGTTTGGGGGTTCACTTGTCCTTTTCCTCAGCTTTCCATCCTCAGTCGAATGGACAGACTGAGCGTACCAACCAAAACCTGGAGACATATCTAAGATGTTTTGTGTCTGAAAACCAAGAGTTGTGGTCGTCATATTTACCGTTAGCTGAGTTTGCCATAAATAATCGCCGTCAGGAATCCACTGGCAAGTCACCTTTTCTTGGTGCATATGGTTTTCATCCCCAATTCTGTACTTTCAAAGAGGGGGGGTCTTCTGGGGTTCCCGAAGAGGAACGGTTTTCGTCATCTCTTTCATCAGTATGGCAGAAGGTGCAAGCTAACTTGAAAAATATGGGAGGTAAATACAAATGCATGGCTGATAAGAGACGGTCGCCAGGTCCGGACCTAGGAGTGAATGACTATGTGTGGTTGTCTACTAGGAATATCAAGTTGAAGGTTCCCTCTTGGAAACTGGGTCCTAGGTTTATTGGTCCTTACAAGATTGTAGCCATCATCAACCCCGTGGCTTTTCGCCTGGAGTTACCTCAGACTTTTAAAATCCATAATGTCTTTCATAAGTCGTTACTCAAAAAATATGTTCCACCTCTAGAACCGTCACCGCTGCCACCCCCTCCTGTTGTCGTGGATGGTAGTTTGGAATTTCAGATATCCAAAATTGTTAATTCTCGTCGGGTCCGCCGCTCTCTCCAATATCTGGTGCACTGGAGAGGTTACGGTCCCGAGGAAAGAATGTGGGTTCCTGCGTCTGAGGTAAACGCCGACAGGCTAGTCCGGATTTTTCATGCCTCTCATCCTGAGAGACCTGGTCCTGAGTGTCCGGAGGCCCCTCGTAGAGAGGGAGGTACTGTCACGAGGGTGTCAAGAGCCACGCCTGACTCCGTTGTACCCGGGGTCAGGAGGTCGCAGCGGTTGGCTGCACGCTCTATGTCAGATAGGGAAGTTTCCTTATTGTAGCTTTCTGGGTTTGCTTTACAAACCCTTTTGGCTCACTCAGGGATCCGTAGCTCCTTCTCTCAGCTGTTCCTTGTCCAGCACTCCCAATCCTCCTTATATTCCCCTCTCACACTTCTCTGGTTGCCAGATATAGAGCTTCCTGCCTGGACATCTATTCTGACCCACTGGAGCTGTGTTGCTGCGTTCTCTGAGTGTTGCCTTAGAACGCTACCCTCCGGATCCCTGTTGGACCTTTGTGGACAATTGTTGCCGTCCACCTGGGTGTTTGTGTTTGTCTGTCCTCTCCCTGGTGTTTCCCTCTTAGTGCAGTGGTGAGGACTAGCGATCCCACCGGCCCGTTCATTATCTAGGGCTCATTTCAGGGAAAGCCAGGGTTTAGGCACGTGATCGCCGCACGGGTGAGGAACCCGTCTAGGGACGTCAGGGCAGGCAGGTGCCAGCTGCAAGGTGAGTTAGGGGTCACCACCTTTCCCTCTCCCTTGGGCAGGGCTTTCCCTGTTTTCCTCCCTGTGCGTGTTGCCGGTCATTACACAGGGTCTCCCCAATAGCAAGGCCCCCACGCCGCCCCATATAGTAATTTCCCCCAGACTGCCCCCACATAGTAATCCTCTATAGTAATTTGCCCACCACACAGTAATTTCTCCCACACTGCCACCATATAGTAGTTTGCCCCCACACAGTAATTTCCCCCACATAGTAATTTGCCCCACACAGTAATTTCCCCCAAACTATCCCCATAGAGTAGTTTGACCCCACACAGTAATTTTCCCTACATAGTAATTTGCCCCCACATAGTAATTTCCCCCGCACTGCCCCCACATAGTAATTTCCCCCGCACTGCCCCACATAGTAATTTCCCACACATTGCCCCAATATAGTAGTTTGCTCTCACACAGTAATTTCCCCCACATAGTAATTTGCCCCACACAGTAATTTCCCCCACATAGTAATTTCCCCTGCACAGTAATTTCCCCCCACACTGCCCCAACGCAGTAATTTCCCCCACACTGCCCCAACGCAGTAATTTCCCCCACATAGTAATCCCTCCCATAATAATTTGCCCCCACACAGCCCCCACATAGTAATATCCTCATAATAATTTTCCCCCACATAGTAATTTTCCCCCATACAGCCAGCCCCAATATAGTAATTCCCCCCGATGTACTGTCTCTTCACATGTCCTCCTGTGTATGCCCCCCCCATGTCCCCCAAAGTTCGCACATAAAATAAAAAACAAAAAAAAAGTTAAATACTCACCTACCTCCAGGCGCACACGTCACTGATGCGTCCCAGCACAGGCGTGCGATGACGTCATTACGCCCGCCTGCGCCGGGATTTTACTGCCGCATAGGCCTCAGGCCTACTAGGCCTGAATCTTATGGCGGTGATCGGCAGCGGGGCAGGGAACTATGTGCTCCAGTTCCCCCCCCCCCCCCAGTATGTGGGCTGGGGGGATTACAATAGGGGTGTTCGGGTCGGCAGCCCGGGCCCAGCATCGCTGGGAGGCCCAATGCCGACCCAAACACCCCTATTGTAATCCACCATTGGTTGGTACTCACGTTTCTGCAGCTCCCTGGGCTCGTATGCAGTGACGGGAAGGAAGGCACCGGATTCCTTCAGGACACACTCTGGTGTTGAGGGATCTCCTGCCAGATGTTGGTAGAGGTGTCCTTGATGGTGGATGGTTTAAGGTGCGGGGAAGGTAGGGTCCCATTGAATAAATAAATGGAACATTTACTGAGAATCACTTGCCTTGAAGGAGATGTACAGAATATTGCAATGAAAAGTGATAGTTATAATCCATTCAAAGGACATCACAAGTTAGTGGTATCTGTAATCCTAATAACAGGCTCTTGACTCTGGTCACACTATTGTAACTTCTGGCTGACTATCTTCCAGGTGTGGCGTATACTGTACCTCAATAAACTTCTCTGGCCAGGATCCTTAGATTACTCACAATTTTCCATCACTAGTATTGGCCATACTGTCCATAGAGGAATGTGTCTTCAAATACAGTTTTGCGCTCAACTGCAGACTGTGAACAGGCACTGTAGGAAAACTACTGTCTCACTTTGGGTGCTAATGGAGTCTATAGGCTGATGTCACACTCTTGTCTCCACTAGGCTCTACTTATACTCTCTGAACACACTGGGATTCTGTTATTCCTTTCTTGAGGCTTACCCTTGGTCTGCGCACAACTCGTAGGGGTAGCTACTTGTCAGCTCACTTGTCTCCTGGGTTCAGCAGGTCCAGTCCTAGCTTTGGTTGATCACTTTTTTTGTCTGACTCTGCAGTCTGGCTGAGGTGTCTGACTTTTTGGGTCTGACTCCAGAGGTAGATTTTCTTGGCTCTTTACTAAACTGATGCTGCCCCTTTCTTTAGGTCTCAATTGACCTTGCTCTCTGCACTTCACTTCTCTATGTCTCAAGTGATCACTTCCTTCCCCACACACACACACTCACTCCCTTATCCCCTTGTTCTACATATATAAATATATATATATATATATATATATATATATACACACACACATATGTGGTGCCAGTACCACCTACGGGTGACTGGGTGTATCTAGATGCAAAAGAGCACCAGCCTGTTCGAAGCAATTACAGCAATATACATACATTTCATAAAATGACATGCTGCAAATAGCCATATATATACAAGGCCCCACAACTATTACGGAGTGGGACCCTGCATATTTCCCATTGCCAAGCATGGCAGAAAAAGTGTCTGAAACCCTTAATGCAGCATGCCAGACCTGCAGGGTATAGCGACAGTGAGGTCACGGTATGGGCAATCGAGGGTTACTCACTTTTCTGAGGAGAACCCTGGGCAGGCATGCAACAGTGAAAGAGAGGTAGACACTAGTTCCTCTGGGGCACACTCTGTAGATAGGGACCAGGCCTCATGGTGTGTGCATGCTCTAGCTGTCCGAGCACTTCGCTCACGGGCGCTGATCAGTGTATTTAGGGCGCATGCATGCCCTGGAAGTTGTAGGTGTTTTGAGTGCCTTAGGTAAGGTCCCTTTAAGGATCGTGACGCCAGTGCCTGTAACGGTGGCACACCGATTTGCAGGAGGATTAAATGAGTACACAGTTGATAAACCAAACGTTGTTTTACTTGGTGAAAACAGTCCAACTTTGTACATGTAGTTACAGAAGATGTTAATGCAGTCCTTTACAGTTCCAAATGCACAGCAGGTTTATGTAACAGCAGGTTTCTATCTTGCAAGATACATGGAGGGTATACAGTTAATGCTTTGCAGTGCAATGCTGCTCTATCCCCACAGCTAGTCTAGCTGGCTGGATCCCAAGGCCCGGATGCCTAATTGCTGGCTTAAATCTTTGGTATAAAAACCTTCCTCCAGTATTGGCACTTGACTAGGTTACAATACCTTCTTTTCCTAGCTGTCTTCACTGCTGGATGGGAAAGGTGGCTGCAGGTTTCTCCCAGGAGGTGCTGTCCTACAACTGGGGTATCTCAACTGAGCTATCCTTAGCCTCAGGAGCTTCAGGCTGACTAGGTGACTCCTCTAGTCCCCTGGAATGAACTAACTCTCCCCTGTCTGGGCAGTCCTATATATAACTAGGGCTCTCTAGCTCCCTCTAACGCCTGGGAGGCTAAACTGCACCCTGACAGGCCTGACACCCAGTTAACACAGGAAATGCATACACATAACAGTAAGGCAGTAAACACATTAACCCCTTTGTGTAGTGCCCACCTTTACCTAGTGGGACACTACATTAATAAGTGTGGTTTATGGCCAAAAGTGTGGACCCATTTGCAACAGTACTATATATCTTCCCCAATGATTTTTGGATTCAGAGTCAGAAGTGGATTCGTTAGGAATGAGACATATAAAGGAAGGACTTATACTTCTGCTTACTCTTTCTTAGGGCTCATGCACACGACTGTATGTATTTTGCGGTCTGCAAAACACGGATCCACAAAAAATACAGATGACATCTATGTGCATTCCTCATTTTGCGGAATGGAACAGCTTGGCCTCTGTGGAGATGTTTAGTAAAGTTCAGTTGGTTGAATTTTATTTGGTCTGCAATTGTCTTCTACTAAAGGGGAACCTCATAAGGTGCTAAAACTACTGTACTTTGGTACATAGTGAATTGATGCAAGTCTAAATACTGTAGAGTGTTTGGCATAGTAAAATTATACAGTGGTTCTGGAACTGGACAGGCTGATTTACTACTAAATATATAACAACAGCATAAATAGGATGGTGAACTCCCGCATTACGCACTGATGTCACATGCAGGCCTCTAGAACAGCTGGGACAACTGCAGTTCTTGCCACTTGAACTTCGGTTGCTACAGCACTCATGCTAATCATAGTAATATCTGCTATTAAGAACCACTCAACATGGCTCTCTGAAAATACATGTTTGGAGCACAGATGGAAGAATGCTTAGTAGAGCATGAACAAGATTGGGTTCAAAAGAGATAATTACTTGCAGTTGATGTCATCAGAGAGATCCTATATGAGACATATAAATCAGATACCAATATGGAAATAATGGATACAAAGCAGTAAAGGTGGTGCTGTGACCATGTCTTTAGTTTGCAGGTGCAGTGCATTTAAGATGTTATTATTGCGCTTTTTATGGTCGGCACTGTGAATGCCGAGGCACAGTGCCACACGATCCCCCTGAGACAGGGTGGATTCAGAGTATATGAGGAGGCATTTGGCATGCTTCGTTGTCTCTAGTGATGAGTGGCAGGGGTCATATTCGAATTTGTGGTATTTTGCGAATATTCGTCATATATTTGCGAATTCGTATATTCGTTATATTCTACATTCTTTTTTTTTTCTTTACGCAAAAATCGGCAGGGTAATAATCGCGTAATATGCAAATATTGCGAGAATCAATACAGGCGTAGGCCAAAAACGAATATATAGCACTATAGAATATAGTGCTAATTATTTGTTTTTAGAATATTCGTCATTTTTTCCATCTGAACACATGATTCCTCCCTGTTTCTTGCTTGTGGTCCAATGAGTCATTGGTCCACCAGCAACTTAAAGGGATTCTGTCGGCAAGATTTTCGATATGGAGCTGTTCATATCATCCTCTCAGTCTCCATTATCTAATTAAAAATATACTAGTTTTACCCCCACCTGTCCTTTCATTTTTGATTAAAATCGGTTGTATAATTATGCTATTTACCTTACTAACGTGCCCAAGGGGCTGTCCCTCCGGCCGTTTGTGCCCAGCCGCGGCCCCTTATCTTGTAGCCCAGCGCCGCCTCACTGCTAATTATGCACTGCTCTCATCGCCGATGGTGCGCCGTAATCTCGCGCATGCGCCCTAAATCCACTGGTCAGCGCCCGCACGGTGTCCTGGTAGTACCCTCAGCGAACGAAGCGTGCATGCACTAGCTGTCCGCGCACTTCGCTCGCGGGCGCTGACTAGTGTATTTAGGGCACATGCGGCGATGAGAGTAGTGCATAATTAGCAGTGGGCCGGCGCTGGGCTATGAGATAAGTGGCGCGGCTGGTCACAAACGGCCGGAGGGACATCCCCTTGGGCACGTTAGTAAGGTAATTAGCATATTAATAAAACAGATTTTTATCAAAAATGAAAGAACAGGTGGGGGTAAAACTAGCATATTTTTAAATAGATAATGGAGATTGAGAGGATGATATGAACAGCTCCATATCGAAAATCTTGCTGACAGAATCCTTTTAAGCAGGTAGGAATCATTACTTCAGATGGAAAATTAATGAACATTTTAAAAAACTAATATATAGCACTATATTGAATATAATGCTATATATTTGATTTTTAGAATATTCGTCATTTTTTTCCATCTGAAGTGAACACATGATTCCTCCCTACTTCTGGCTTGAGGGGCAATGACGTCATTGGCCCACAAGCAAGAAGCAGGGAGAAATCATGTGTCCGGATTGAAAAATATGACGAATATTCGTCATTACGAATATATAGCACTATATTCTAAATATTCCCAGTGTAGTCCTGCCACCTCAACCTGACAGAGTGACCTGAGACTGAAGAAGTACCAGGCTGTTGCGGACCTGCATAGACTTATATTGTGAGGTGCTCGTGACTGTAAATGATTGCCAATTTGTACATCTGTGTAATGTAACGTGAATTCAAAAGATTTTAGAATGAATAAACTTATGCAGGCTAGGTGAATAAATATATTTACTAAGTGTAATTAAATAAGTGATAACACAGACAAATCACATACAGAATAATATAAAAGTAAATAAACATCACTAGCCTAAAGATGCAACATGCAATATGGGGTGCACTCCGGTCGCCATGTGGTAGCACATGGATGACACCCCAGGGTGTACAAGAAATAGGGCAAATCAATACTTACATCCTACCTAGAATGAAGTCTTCAATGGAGTGCCACTTAATTGTTAGTGCTGACCACAGTTATTCCCATTAGCCCCTCCTCCAGTGTGCATCACGCATGTCTTTGAGATCACTCAGTAATGTGTTCTTATCAGCATAATGGGGGATGGGTACTATCCCTAACCCACTACATTAAAAGGAATACATGTAAACTATTACACAGAGTATTAAACATAATTAAAGGGGACATAATCAAGCAGTACTTCTGACTGTAGTTGGAAAACCTACAGGAAAATCTGCCTCAAAACCTGCTCCAAAACTTCAGTGTGAACCTACCCTTAAAATACAATCTGCAGGAATCATTTGCATTAATGGAATGTATGGAGCAGGCTCAAAACCTGTGCACACTGCATATATGGTGGGTGCTGGCTGTATAACACTGCAGAAACCTAGGTGCAATGAATGAGGTTTGATGATAGCTCAGATACTGGCAATTTAACCCTTCAGATGCCACTGTTAATAGCAACCAAAAAGGCATCTGAGTGGTCAGAGAGAGGGACGGGGCTCCAATCAAACATTATGACAGTCTGAGTCCTTGTGAAGGCTCCCAAGACTTTCATAGCTAGGTGCCTGCAAAGCCATGCCAGAGTCGGGCAGCCTTTGATGATGCCATACACTGCAATAGTATTATATTGCAGTCTATGGAAGAAGCGGAATCAGAAGATCACATGTGCAAATCCCTAAGAGGACTTAAAAAATTCAGTAAATAAAAAAAGTTTAAAAAAACATAAAAAATTCAAATACCACTTTTGTAGTTTTACATCTGAAAATGTCCAAACTATCAAAATATAAACTTATTTTTCCTGTGCAATGTATGTTAAAAAAATAAAAGGCCCAATTCACAATTTTTTGGTCATTTTGTCCCTCTAAAAAAAACTAAAGAAATCAAAAAGTTGTATGCACTCCAAAATGTTACCATTATACACTACAGGCAAAAAAATGTTCTCAAACAGCTCGGTACACAGAAATATAGAAATGTTATGAGTGTCAAAATACGGCGAAAATTGTTATTTATGTCAAAAGTTATTCTTTCAAATTTGGTATCACCATAATTGTACTGACTTGCAGAAGGTTTTCATGTCATTTTGAGTGCATAGTGAACACCATAATAACAAAACCCCAAAAACCTTGGCGAATGTTTTTTTTTTTTATTTCACTTGACAAATAATTTTTTCATGTTTTTCCAATACAAAATAGGTTCACTCACCACCAACTTGTCCGAGTACATAGACGGCATACTACAACAGTATGTAATTCAACTACCATCATACCTAAAAGACACCACCCGCCTACTACAAATACTAGAGACCTTCCAATGGAGAGAGAACTACCACTGGGTCACACTTGATGTGGCCGCCCTCTACAACAACATAACGCACTCCCTTGGTTTAGAAGCAATATACAAATGGCTAAACTCCGATCCCCGCATGCCCAAGACACAGTGCCACTTCATCCTTAAATCCATAAAATTCATCTTGGAACACAACTACTTCAACTTTCAAGATAAGACCTTTCTCCAGACGAAAGGCACCGCTATGGGGACAAAATTCTCCCCAGCATATGCCAACCTATTCATGGATCATTTCGAAAGCAGTGTAGGCCTCCTCTCGCATCCCAAAATCCGCCTTTACAAACGCTATATTGACGATATCATCCTCATCTGGGAAGGCGAAACAGATGACCTTGCATGTTTCCTGAAAGAACTTAACAACAACTGGAACCTGTCCTTCACAATGGAACACAACACTAGGGAAGCGGTCTTCCTAGATCTCAACCTAAATATAGCTAATAACCTTATCACAACCAAAACACACTTCATACAAGTAGACACAAATAGTTATTTGGACTACAAGAGCTGCAACCACTCCCGTTGGAAAAATAACATCCCCTACAGCCAAATGCGCAGAGTACAAAGAAACTGCTCAGATAAAGAAACACTTACTCAACAAATAGAATTTTTGGGAAAGAGATTTTATGAAAAGGAATATCCCAAAAAACTAGTCATAGACTCCAAGAAAAGGATTCTGACAACTGAACGAGACATCAAATATGGAGAATCAAAACCAAAAAAGACAAAAAATACTAATAATTTCCCACTAAATCTTATCACCCGCTATAACTCCCAACACACCGCTATTAGAAAAATACTAACTAAACACTGGCCAATATTCCTAAAGGACCCAATCATCGACTGCACCATCCCTCAAAATCCCATCCTCACATTCCGGAGAGCCAAAACACTGAAACATATCTTAGCCCCATCCTGCCCCAAATTTAATGCTACCAGAGGGGTGGATTTATTCGGAAAGCCCTCGAATCATAAAGACCACTCCAGAGTAGGGTCTTTTAAATGTGGCAAAACACGCTGCAAATGCTGTGCCATGATCGCACACGACGTCAGGGAAATTTCCAACCTTGAAGAGCCCCTTTCTTTGAGACATGAAATGACCTGTGGCACCACATTTGTTGTCTATCTCCTCTACTGCTCCTGCAACATCTATTACATAGGACATACCACTCAACCACTACGAGAGCGCATGAACAACCACCGATCTAACATCTCCCGTAAAGTAGTTACTCACAGCGTATCACGCCACTTTGCAAACTGCCATGATGGTGACCCCTCCTCACTCCATGTCATCCCTTTGGAGTGGGTCCCTGATTCCTACCAGACATTGTGCCGTAAGGAAATGTTCTGGATTTACAAACTTAATACACTCACTCCGTTCGGACTGAACGAATCTATAGAATAAGTCAATTATTAAATGACTAACTTATCCACCATGTTTTCCGGCCACCGTACGTCACACTATACATTAACCACCAAACAACCAATACCAATAGCTAGTTATCTATCCACACCCCCTCTTCGGATATGAGACCAAAATACGCACACCACTCACCCGCACTAGTCCCTTTCTCATTGAATATACACCCCTTTTCATCCCAGACTACCCACTCATCCCACAACAAGAGACCTATACATTTCCTCATCACGCTTCATCTGTCCAACTCATCAAATTGTCTAGACAAGCAACCTAAACCACTATGATGCATATATACATATATCCCCCCCCCCTTATATACAGTACAGACCAAAAGTTTGGACACACCTTCTAATTCAAAGAGTTTTCTTTATTTTCATGACTATGAAAATTGTAGATTCACACTGAAGGCATCAAAACTATGAATTAACACATGTGGAATTATATACATAACAAAAAAGTGTGAAACAACTGAAAATATGTCATATTCTAGGTAGCCACCTTTTGCTTTGATTACTGCTTTGCAAACTCTTGGCATTCTCTTGATGAGCTTCAAGAGGTAGTCACCTGAAATGGTTTTCACTTCATAGGTGTGCCCTGTCAGGTTTAATAAGTGGGATTTCTTGCCTTATAATTGGGGTTGGGACCATGAGTTGCGTTGTGGAGAAGTCAGGTGGATACACAGCTGATAGTCCTATTGAATAGACTGTTAGAATTTGTATTATGGCAAGAAAAAAGCAGCTAAGTAAAGAAAAGCGAGTGGCCATCATTACTTTAAGAAATAAAGGTCAGTCAGTCCTAAAAATTGGGAAAACTTTGAAAGTGTCCCCAAGTGCAGTCACAAAAACCATCAAGCGCTACAAAGAAACTGGCTCACATGCGGACCAAGAGTCACCTCTGCTGCGCAGGATAAGTTCATCCGAGTCACCAGCCTCAGAAATCGCAGGTTAACAGCAGCTCAGATTAGAGACCAGGTCAATGCCACACAGTGTTTTAGCAGCAGACACATCTCTAGAACAACTGTTAAGAGGAGACTGTGTGAATCAGGCCTTCATGGTAGAATATCTGCTAGGAAACCACTGCTAAGGACAGGCAACAAGCAGAAGAGACTTGTTTGGGCTAAAGAACACAAGGAATGGACATTAGACCAGTGGAAATCTGTGCTTTGGTCTGATGAGTCCAAATTTGAGATCTTTGGTTCCAACCACCGTGTCTTTGTGCGACGCAGAAAAGGTGAACAGATGGACTCTACATGCCTGGTTCCCACCGTGAAGCATGGAAGAGGAAGTGTGATGGTGTGGGGGTGCTTTACTGGTGACACTGTTGGGGATTTATTCAAAATTGAAGGCATACTGAACCAGCATGGTTACCACAGCATCTTGCAGCGGCATGCTATTCCATCTGGTTTGCGTTTAGTTGGACCATGATTTATTTTTCAACAGGACAATGACCCCAAACACACCTCCAGGCTGTGTAAGGGCTATTTGACCATGAAGGAGAGTGATGGGGTGCTGCGCCAGATGACCTGGCCTCCACAGTCACCGGACCTGAACCCAATCGAGATGGTTTGGGGTGAGCTGGACCGCAGAGTGAAGGTAAAAGGGCCAACAAGTGCTAAGCATCTCTGGGAACTCCTTCAAGACTGTTGGAAGACCATTTCAGGTGACTACCTCTTGAAGCTCATCAAGAGAATGCCAAGAGTGTGCAAAGCAGTAATCAAAGCAAAAGGTGGCTACTTTGAAGAACCTAGAATATGACATATTTTCAGTTGTTTCACACTTTTTTGTTATGTATATAATTCCACATGTGTTAATTCATAGTTTTGATGCCTTCAGTGTGAATTTACAATTTTCATAGTCATGAAAATAAAGAAAACTCTTTGAATGAGAAGGTGTGTCCAAACTTTTGGTCTGTACTGTACATATGCGCTCGTTTTGTAACTCATCTATTTTTACTCATTTATTACATTGTATATGTGTTCTATGGGGGTTAATCACCACCCACCATGTTTAATAACTGTATCTTTCTCATATGTATGCATATGCGCTCGTTCTGATTTTCTGTTTTTTGTTTTTTTCACTTTTGTTTTGTTTTTATCTGTGTAAATCCACACACCTGTCCGTCACTATATTTGACACACATTCAATCTATATCCCCTCCTTCACTATTTTAAAATTATCTAAAACTATCTATTTTTAAATTATTTATCCATTACATTGTATATGTGTTCTAGGGGGGTTAAAACACCACCCACCATGTCTATTAACTATATCTCTCTCATATCATGTGGTTTCCATATATACTTATATACAAAGTATATGTTTTTATATTTATATTTATTTACATGTGTATATACATCTATATCCTTTTGCATCCCATATGTTATGATCCCATATTAGTCTTCCCGTTTTTTACTATCCCTCCATTTTCTGCCAATTTTTATGCCCCTTTTTATCCTTAGCTAATGCATTCTCTCTCCTTCCAGCAGCACATGTGACCACACACACAGCACTACCCCTCCGTGCTGCCGGGCAGCCACTCTAAGTGCATAACGACTGAACCGCCCCCGAACGTGCGCTCCATTATGCGGTCCACAGGACGCCACTGAGTCCCCGCCCTGCAGTAACACCTCCCCCAGCCACGTCCCCCCAGCCTCAGCCGCCTGCACCGAGTCAACAGGTCATCAGGTGATGTACCAATACCTCCTCCCTTCTCCTCATCTACCCCGCCCCCCCGACCCATGCGTTCCACCAAGCGTTCCACCGCTGGGAAAGCCCGCCTGGATCGCTTCTAAGCGCCCCACTTTCCCACCAGCCCCCGGCCACCACTCAGTACCTAAGGCTCCATTCCACCCCCCCACACACGCCCCCACTATGACCTTTTCCCACATTTATTTTCATTTCATTTGAACTGTCACTACGACTGGCCACTTCCGCCCTTTGCAACGCAATTTGCATTCCACCGACCGGAAGTGACATCACACCACTTCCGTTTTCGGCATTTTTGGCGCCAATTTGCCAATTAAATCACTAATTGAACCATGTATTTATAGACCTAACCTGCTACATGTATAACTATAGCCACTTGCTCCTGATCAAGGGGAAATCTTGATCCCCGAAATGCGTTGAGCCACATATCTTCTAATAAAGGTGATTTGATCAGAAGCACACTACCTTGCTGCCATCATTCACTGAAACTCTACACACGATCCTGGCCAGGGGGGAATTGTCACAGGTGTTTTATGCTTATCCTGCTGACGACCCCCCAGTGAAGTAAGTGCCTCACTGGATGTTTTCTCATCCATTTTAGTCCTTGTTTTTAACCTTGGTTTTTAACCTTTGCCTTCAACCTTCTGTGTAAACCACAGCAGGGACCTCATTTTACTTCACCTGTTTATCAGTCTCAAACTACTTTGTACATTCATTAAGGTTTTTTTTTTTTTTTTTAAGTTTAAAAAAAAAAAGTTTTTTAACCTATATGTATAATATGCTAGTACTATAGCACCAGGATACCAAATTCTTGACATTTTCTAGTGCATTTTTGCTCGGTTTGGCGTCTTCTGTACCTTCCCCTCACCCTTACTTTTTGTTTTCTCAAAATTTATATTGAGTGCCCTCCGTGGACACTTTTCGGCTGCCACCCTTGCGCTACTCAGACTCTAGTTACCACCACTGTCGGCGCCGACTTTCAGACACTCGGGGGATTTCCTTTCCAGATCCTTTAGTGTTTGAATAAATGTCCTCCTTTTTTTCCTTTCTCTTCCTATTTTCCAATACAAGATATGGTAAATGAAATGGTGCCAGTAAAAAATACAATACAACATACAAATACAACATTTTCCCCAAAAAACTGTCAACAAAAAATGTTTAAAATTATGGCTCTTGGAAGACAAGGAGTTAAAAAATAAAGTACAAAAACAAAAATTGGCACCCCCATGAGTGATGGACAAACATCGGCCAGGAAGATCAGCGAACGCGAGTTCGCAATCCAATGTTTGCAAACCACGCTTTCGTGGTGGGCCCCTTTCACTTTAATGGCAGACGAACCTGAAAAACCTTCAGGTCATATTTGCAGGCACCAAACACTTACTAATAGTCCCACAACATGGACAGTGATATACCAGAGGGGGATCATTGGCAAAAATTCCCACCAAAAATATGTATTTTAAACAGGGGCCATTGTTATGTGTCTTAAAGGGAAACTCTCAAAAATGTGCCCTGCTGGAGCCTAGAAATTTTTATTTTCTATCGGTTTGATGTATACAAATGTGCAGCACTCCACGTTTTTGTATCTTGCAGAGTCCATTAAAAAATGCATACGTTAAGATACATTTTTTTTCTACCATGGAACTGTATGGTAAATGGACGCCACTGTACGGCATCAGTCTGAGGCATCTGTTAACGCATACATTTATTTAATAGATGGCAAAAATAGGATGTGAACCCAGCCCTAGTGTCAATAGAATAAGCACCAGTACACAGCGGAGCAGAGTGGCGGAGAGAGGAAGCCGCCATGTACTGACAGAGCGCTACCTGGTCCTGGTGTCAGGGATGAGGACTGTGTTTCCCAAGGATCATTTTTTACTGTGAAAGAATCCCCTGAATACCCCCTAATAATAATACAATTAGGTGGTCATTTATTAATTTTTGTAACTGTGGCTAGAGGTACATTAGGCGGTCACAGGATAAATATGTAACTGTCGGCCAGTACAGGCCCCAAAAATTAGCCACTAGGCATTCACCTGACAGCAAAGAACTTTGGATTCTGTGGCTGAAGGTACATTAGGCGGTCACAGGATAAATATGTAACTGTTGGCCATTACAGGCCCCAAAAATTAGGCAATAGCATTCACCTGACAGCAAAGAACTTTGGATTCTGTGGCTGGAGGTACATTAGGCGGTCACAGAATAAATATGTAACTGTCAACCAGTACAGGCCCCAAAAATTTGGTAATTACCTGACGTGAAATCCACATGGGTGCCACGGGTTACATGCTTGATGGCAGTCAGACGGTTCACCCAGTGGGCAGTAAAAGTTATGTACCTTCCCTGCCCGTGTTTTCTAGACCACGTGTCTGTGGTCAGATGTATCTTGGCACCGACACTGTGTAAATAAGCCCCCTAGAGGGGGAGGAATATCGTTAACTAAAATGTAACTTTTAATTCAATGTGCAACTAAAACACACCACAATGATGCAATATCTTAAAAACACATATGGGGTCCAAGCCTGGTACCCCAGTTCTGGTAGGGAAATTATAAACCTGCTCCACCTGGTGATAGGTGCGAGCAGTCTTACTAGACCAATGGAAATACTGGCATCAGCGAGGGTGTCCAGGTAGATCTGTCCAAGGACATCAGATATAGGCCGGATACGAGGTCACGCTGTGGGGTGGCGTCTGTAAAGTCGATGCAGAACTGTGCCCTAAAAGACCCTATGAGAGGGGAAGGGGACTGGTTTCATTTTGCCTATCTATACAGAGCACCCTCTACGATAGGGCGACCCCGTCCGGATACCTGTCCCTACTTCAAGCTTGATCCCTAAATCTAAAGATGAACGTGGCCAGTTAATAAATTCCTAGTGACCTCCCGATGTGGCACAATTCTGTCCGTGTTGACTCTTCAGGGGAAAAAAAAGGACAAAAAAGCCGCAGGTATAAACCCTGCAGTATTAACTGGGTCAAGTAAATGAACTTGTATTTTCCACCCCTAGGTGCTGGGATGCAAATCTGCAAAGGAGTTGGTAATCCAATGCTGGTCGGTCAGGAGGATGTAATAATCCTCTATATGGCAGATCCCCTATGGTTGGGGGAATAAACAACACAATAATCTACCAGCCGCACTAAGGCACCTATCCGTGGGGTTTAAATAGTACCTGTCCGTGTTTCTCCTGAAGGGCAAGCCCCCCACCGTCGGCGTGTGACTTTAGACGCGAGCGCCGCGCGTGACGTCAGACGCCAGCGCCATGTCACGTGGGACGAGCGGCGAATAATCGGATAGGGAGAGGAGGTGCAGGTGCCTCGAGACAAGTAAACAGGAAACAACGTGGGGCGCATAGGTATTGCGCGTCTATAATAGCGCTGTGAATACAAACCACAACATAATAATAATAATAGCATTTCTTGCAGGATTGTCGACAACAGGACTCAAGAGGGAAGTCTGAAGCAATTAAATGACGCATAAAATGATATTGGGGGCAAAGGACCTGGATAGTGAACCCCTGATTTTATATTATGATAATCCCCAATTTATACACACTGAGAGTTAAGATGGCAGATGCATGCTTAAATGAAACAGCCATAATCGAGTCTCTCATTCAGACCTAGAGGGGCAGATGTTTTTAAATAAAATATCCAGCGTGATTCACGCTGGAGCAGATTCCTATCCCAGTCACCTCCTCTGGATGGAGGTTTAACCAGATCAATGCCCGTAAACACCAGTTGGGCTCTGCCATTGTGTGTTACGTGTACATGTTTGGCCACCGGGGTGTCATAATTTTTTTACGCTCAAACATTTGGGCCACAGAAGCCTGCCTTGTGCCAGATGAACTCGACGACGGAACAGTTGAAGGTGAAGTAGAGGACAAATGGGAGGAGAGATGAGAAAGAAAAGAGGCAGGACGTGGAGTGCCGGGAGTGTAGCTTTGTGGGTTCTGACAGCGTTGCTCCCACTGGGCTCAGTGATGGGAGGCCAGGTGCCTTCTTAATGCGGTAGTCCCTAGGTGAGTGTTGGGCTTACCGCGACTTATGCGTTGACAGCACAGGCTGCAGATGGCAACAATATTGTCAGCAGCTGGCACGTTAAAAAAAGCCCACACTGTGGAGCCATGTGCTGATGTCCTGGGAGCGCCAGATGTGACCATGCATGGTGGATGGCTCGCTCCAGATACATTTGCAGTCTGCTTTTTGCCTCCTGTGCACTGCGAGTTCTGCCTGATTCTCCTCCTTCTCCTCCCTATCTGCTGCTCAGTCTCTCCCTCTGAACTCCCTTCATCTTCCTCTCTTGTGGGCACCCACGTGACGTCCATCGACACGTCATCATCATCACCTTCACCACCACTCACATTAGAGATCTCGGAGTAGGTAGCAACAGCGGGACCGCTCCTTGGGCTGATCTGGATACTGTCATCAGACTGCTGGGTGGCGGCTGTTGCTACCTCCTCTTCCTCATCCGATGCCAAGAATGGCTGCGCATCGGTAAGGTCTGGGAAAATAATTCCTCTGACTCGAGTGGAGGGCCTATAGTGGTGGTGGTGGTGTTTTGGGGGGTGCACACAGCAGAGAGTGAGAAGGGTGCAGATACAGAGGATGAGGAGGGTGCAGAAGCGGAAGGCTGAGTGAGCCACTCAACCAACTCTGGTGTGTCCTTTGACATAATTGCACGCACCGTCTCCAACTTCCCACTTAGGCTCCGGCCTGGTGCACCTGCCCGACCTCACCCACCCCTGCGGAATGGCCTGCCTCTTCCTCTTGCTGTCATTTTCAAAATGACCCTGTGCCAAAGTCCCTAGAGAAGAGCAGTATTTGTGGAAGCTGATACTTGGCAGGCCTCAATCAG
The DNA here is from genome assembly GCF_014858855.1 of Bufo gargarizans. Taxonomy (NCBI): domain Eukaryota; kingdom Metazoa; phylum Chordata; class Amphibia; order Anura; family Bufonidae; genus Bufo; species Bufo gargarizans. The sequence continues at coordinate 194,077,015 of NC_058083.1, forward strand.
TTGTTAGGTGAAGCTGGTATATCACCCTAAAGCAGTAATTTTGTGGATGCAGGTATATGGAAAACCTCTATCACTATTTTGTGGAAGCTGATATATGGCATGCCTCAATCAGTTGTTAGTTGAAGCTGGTATATCACCCTCAAGCAGTAATTTTGTGGACGCAGGTATATGGAAAACCTCTATCACTGCTATGGGGCCCAGGGTAAGAGGGGGCTCAGTCTTAGTTGGGATTATCCCCTCTTTACTGGAGGTCAAAACTTGGTCAGGACTCTACCCTCTAAAGGAACAACTTTTAGCAAATGAAGCAGTGGAAAAATGGCCCAAGGGTCATTGAAAAGGGTTTAGGCAGAAACCCTTCTGTCCTGTGTGGGGGGTCCGGTTTGATCCTTGCTATGGGGCCCTTACTTCTCTGTGTACGCCACTGTTCTGTATGAAACATCCTGCTGCATGAAAATCAATATGGAAAATCTGCCTGTACTGCATGTCTTGTGCATATGTCCTTATGGTCCTATAAAGTACATTAGACATATATTGTGTTCACCTGAACAATTAACCCTGTGTTGTCTCTGCTGTCTTATGTAATGTCTTTGGAAATTCTTTACCAGCTTTAAAAGGTTTTAGATAAAAGTGTGCAAATTACTTATAAAAGCATAAAAAGCATCCCCACCAGAAATGTCTCACATCTACATTACTTGCTTATATTTAAAACACATTCAATATCACAAAAGCCTTGCATGCGTTTTGGTGTTTTACGTAACTGCCATTACCCAGACTGATTTTACAGTAAGGAAGGATCCTTGACAAAGCATATTGTTAACTCATTCTTGACTTTGCCTGTGAACAGATACACAAGACTCCAGTCACACCCGTGGAACACGGTCAGTGACATACTGGACTGGCACCCTGCTTAGTGCAGGAGCGCATCGTGTCATTGGTTGCTGTGACGCCGTGCGCTTCGTGCCGCTACCACAATACAGTAATACACTGGTATGATCTATACTGTACAGCAGCAGTGGCACGAAGCGCACGACGTCATAGAAACCAATGACACCATGCGCTCCTGCACTAAGCAGGATGCCAGTCCGGTATCTTACGGACCATGTTCCACAGACGTGTGAATTTAGCCGAAAGTGTGTTCAGTTACTAACAAAGTGTTAGAATAGCCTTAGAGACCATTTACATGGGAAAATTTTGCAGGTGATTATGGGGAAGGAAGCATTCCTTCCCCTCAATCACCTGCTCATCAGTGAAGGAGACTGCTGCATTTACATGTAGTGATCTCCTCCACAGTATGAGGAGGAGCATTCACTAATGCCATTGGTTGTCCCCATAAAGAATCATTATTTGCCATCAGCAGAGGCTGTTTAGACGGCACAATCTGATGCTGTCAAACGACTATTTAGGTGACCGCACAAACGATCATATTACCTGATGAACGAGTGTTTAGCTCGTTCATCAGGTGATCAGCGGCACCTTTACACCGCCAGATAATCGCTAATGAACGTTCATATGAACATTTGCTAGCGATTATCTGGCCAATTCTCGGCCTGTGTAAAGCAGCCTTCAGAATGCTGTAAATAATGCAAAAATAAATAATACCTAACCAATCCCTTGATGATTCTCAGTTCCCAATTGATGTCTACTTCCTGGTACCTCTTAACACACAGGAGGTGATTGAGGTGGGTTGTCACTGTGCTAGTGATTGGCTGAGTGGTCATTTCTAGGGATGAGCGAACTCGAACTGTATAGTTCGGGTTCGTACCGAATTTTGGGGTGTCCGTGACACGGACCCGAACCCGGACATTTTCGTAAAAGTCCGGGTTCGGGTTCGGTGTTCGTCGCTTTCTTGGCGCTTTTGTGACGCTTTCTTGGCGCTTTTTGAAAGGCTGCAAAGCAGCCAATCAACAAGCGTCATACTACTTGCCCCAAGAGGCCGTCACAGCCATGCCTACTATTGGCATGGCTGTGATTGGCCAGAGCACCATGTGACCCAGCCTCTATTTAAGCTGGAGTCACATAGCGCCGCCCGTCACTCTGCTCTGATTAGCGTAGGGAGAGGTTGCGGATGCGACAGTAGGGCGAGATTAGGCAGATTAACTCCTCCAAAGGACTTCACTTGATTAATCGATCGATCTGCAGCTGTGCATCATTGAGCTGCTGAAATTCAAATGCTCACTTGCAGTGTCCCAGGGGGTCAGTAGTGTATGCTGGGCTTTGTAGTGCAGATTGACCACTAACCTGGGATCCACTGTCGTCTTCAATTGGGGCAAATACAGGAACAGGCAGATGTTAAAAGTTCGTGACGCCAGTGTCAATTAAACGGTGACACGCCGTGTATGGTATTGTAAAAGAATGAAGCAAGCATAGGATAGCCAACAAAAACTGGAACTTTTACTGAATATCAGTGAATACAGCTGGTTCTTGGGAGTACAGTATGGCCGGTCTTAGCAAGGCATTATACAGAGTGTTGATTACAGGGGATGCAGTACAGGCGGCTTTTCACACTATTCCTGACTGGTCCTGCTACATGTCACTTTCTCTCCAAGGTCTAATGCCCTATAGCTGGCGTACCCTTAAAGCTGTCCTTATCTAGTACCTCCTCTGTTATCTTGAGTACCTCTTGCTTTATCTGATCGGCCTCTGTGGTATTCTGTGTCTTCAGGCTGTTTAGCTATGCCCTTCTGACTTCTATGCATATGGACTCAGGAGGAAACCCTCTCTGCACTGAGTCTGGAAACTTCTACACTTCCTGAACTAGGCCCTAGCCTATTTATACTGAACTGGGGGCTCCCTCTGCTGGCTGTGATAAGGATTGCCAGTAACCGGCCTGACTGGCTTAAAGGGAACTACACATTCAAATCTAGCAGTGTCGGGTAGCCTACCCGTATGCTGCACACCCCCAGACTTTGACGTGAGTAAGGCCTCGTACTCACACACATGCCTGAACCAACATAAGCTGATGCATAATTTAAACATTACATTATAAATATAATAAACAACAATTTCACACAAAAATATAACATTTGCAATAAATGACGCAAGGAAAAGGGGCGTCTTCTTTCTTCTTGGGCGCGGCCGCTGACCTGGCACAGCGGACTTAAGGTGAACCAGGTTAGTCTATTTTTCTTGACTGAAGTATAATAAGGAACTACACAGGGTTTCCCCGTGGGTGTAGAACAGGCAAGGGCTCACGTGGAGGAGTCCATTCTTGCGCACAAACATCAAGCAGGCTATTTCCGATAGTAACTGTTCGGGAGGAGACACCACCAGCATAGTCAAAGTCTCTTAAATGGACTGGCGGACGTCCCCTGGTCATCCGGGTGGACCTTCTCAACACAGGGGTTTCCTCTCCTCTTAGCACCGGGGTAGAAGAGAGAGGAGCAACAGGAGGATCTCCATCCGTGAGACCTTGGTCAGGAACAACGGGAACAACAGGATCCACTAGAGGGGGAACTGGATCCGGGGCATCTTGAACCGGCTCTTCTGGAAGTAAAGGTACTGTAGGTGCCGGAGCGGGCACCAACAAGTTCAACCATGGTGTCAGAAGCCAATGCATGGGATCAGCGTCATACCTTAGATTACGGACAGCCTGCATAGGATCCTCGGGCTGTGTTGATGACTCTGACACAGGGGGTTCAGATATAGAACTCTCGGCACTGGGTTCTGGTGTCAGGCAGAGCTTTAACCGGTTTCGGTGTACAATTTGGGATCCCCTGCCCTCCCGGGTGATCTCATAAGTGTGAGTTCCAACATTTGGGATTGCAGTGACAACATAAGGACTTTGCTCCCATTTACTGTCCAGTTTACTGGTACGGCGGTTATTTTTTAACCATACCACAGCCCCTATCTTCAGGGGTTCTGCATGGGCTGCTTGGTCATAGTCTCTCTGCTGCCGGTCTCTAGCATAGTCCATACGTTCCTGAACAATAGCTTGGGCTGTATTCAATCGCCTTTGGTGTTCAGCAACCCAGTCGGTATTAGGGAATGGGTTGATGCAATCAGGTACGAGTACATCCAAGGAGTGGTCAGCAGGCAATAATCCTTGGCGCCCAAACATCAAATAAAAGGGGGTATACCCGGTGGAACAGTGTATGGTATGATTGTATGTGAACATGAGCTGTGGCAACAGATTAGGCCAATCTCCCCTGGTTTCAGGAGGCACGGTCCTCAGCATCTCTATCAAGGTCTGATTCATTTTTTCACATAATCCATTACCTTGCGGATGGTAGGCCGTCGTCCGGATCTTCTTACAGTTGTGCAGGCGGCACAGTTCATGGAACAGATGGGACTCAAAAGCAGGACCTTGATCGGTGAGGATCTTTTCTGGACAACCGTAGGGCAGGAGGAAGTGTTTCCAGAACAGTTCGGCTGTAGTCTTGGCCGTCTGGTCTCTCACAGGCACCGCTACAACAAACTTAGTGAAATGGTCAATAATAGTCATAGCGTACACATACCCTGAGCGACTAGGCTCCAGTTTCACATGGTCGATGGCGACAAGTTCAAGAGGACGAGTACTTACAATGGGTCTCAATGGTGCCCTCTGATCATGGTGTTCACCTCGTTTCAAGGCACAGGCTACGCACTCCCGACACCACTTCTCCATGTCTTCTCTCATGCCCACCCAGTAAAACCGCTGGCGGATATTTGCCTCAGTCTTTTGGACCCCGAAGTGACCGGATTGATTGTGGTACATCTCCAACACCATACCTGCATCTCGTCGGGGTATGAGAATTTGATGCACTCTTTCGTTGGACACTGGGTCTAGGCTTCTCCGTAGCAACAGGCCCTTTTGTATGAAGAGTTGATGGCGCTGTCTCCACAGTTTGATGAGCTCAGGATCTGTACTCTTACGCCGAATCCTCTCAGGGGTTCTGCCACTGGTAATGAAGTCCAACAATTCACCCATCACTCTACTTTCAGACTGTAGTTTCACCCACCTTTCTTCTTTGAGTTCCGGCCTACTGGAGGGTGAAGGAACTGCAGCTCTGTTACTGGTAGCCCGAGCCTGATCCTGTTGAGCAAATTTATGGTAGAAGGCCGGCATTTCTACATCTTCCCAAGCATCTCGCACATCATCAGGAGCTGTCTCTGTGGGAAGTCTGGATAAAGCATCAGCATTGTCGTTAGTACGTCCAGCGCGATATTTTACAGAGAAATCATAGTTGGCGAGACGAGAGGCCCATCTTTGCTCCAGAGCCCCCAATTTAGCTGTATTTAGATGTGCCAGAGGGTTATTATCAGTGAATGCAATGAATGGGGTAGCGGCTAGATAATCTTTGAATTTTTCCGTCACTGCCCACACTAATGCCAGGAATTCTAGTTTGAAGGAACTATAATTCTGGTCATTTTTCTCAGCTCCTTTCAGGGAGCGGCTTGCATAAGCTATCACTCTTTCTTTTCCCTCTTGAATCTGGGCTAACACAGCCCCCAGGCCTCGCTTGCTAGCATCAGTATACAGATGGAAGGGCTTGCTGTAGTCGGGATAACCTAACACGGGAGGCTCGGTCAGTTTATTTTTTAACAACTGGAACGCTATCTCTCTCTCTTCATTCCACTCAATGAGCACTGGAGTTCTAGGACTTTTCTTGGGCTGCCCCCTCAAGAGTTCCTGGAGAGGATCGGCTATTTGAGCAAAATGGGGGATGAAACGTCTATAGTAGCCGGCAAAACCAAGGAAACCCCTCACCTCTTTGACGGTAGTGGGTACCGGCCAGTTACGGACAGCCGCTAACTTATCAGGGTCAGGTTGTACGCCCTCTCCGCTTACCACATGCCCCAGGTATTTTACCGCAGGTTTGAGCAAGTGGCATTTAGATGGCTTTACCTTCAGGCCATATTTGACAAGGATTTCAAAGACCTCTGCTAAGTGTTTCAGGTGGTCTTCATATGTTTTTGAGTACACAATGACGTCATCTAGATACAGCAGCACTGTTTCGAAGTTTTTGTGACCCAAACACCGCTCCATTAGTCTCTGGAAAGTTCCTGGGGCATTACATAACCTGAACGGCATACAATTGAATTCGAACAGGCCCATGGGAGTGGTGAAAGCAGTCTTTTCCCTATCTGCCGGGGCCATGGGTACTTGCCAGTAGCCACTGGTCAAGTCCAATGTGGAGAAATAGGCAGCGGAGCCCAGAGCAGTTAGTGACTCTTCAATGCGGGGCAGTGGGTATGCGTCTTTGTGGGTTATTTGGTTAATTTTTCTATAGTCCACGCAGAAACGGATACCACCATCCTTCTTCTTTACAAGGACCAGGGGTGCCGCCCACGGGCTACGACTGTCCCGGATTACATTAGAGTCTTTCATCTCTTGGATCATTTCTTTTACAGTCTGATAAGAAGTAGGCGGTAAGGGTCGGTATCTCTCCTTGATAGGAGGATGAGAGCCAGTAGGTATGGTGTGTTGTATGGCACTAACCTCTCCATAATCAGCAGCATGTTTACTGAAGGCCTGGTGGTGCTCTTTGACAAGCCGTAGTATCCCTTCTTGTTGATGTTGGGGGGTAGTCTCGTCCCCGACATGTAGCTCTTCCCACCAGGGTACTTGTGACTGGGGCACCGGCGGACATCCGCTGACTGCAGCTGGCGGCTTTTCTGTCACTGGAAGACGGATGATGTCTTGGAAGAACACCTGAGAAAGCTGGGCAACAGGGTAATGCTTAGTAAGCGCCACAGGATGATCACTCAGGTTAATCAGACGGACAGGTACTTTACCTTGGGAGACGTTCACCAGGCACTTGGCAGCTCTCACATAAGGGTAGTTCTCCATCTGGATTGGCTCCACCAGGGCTGGATAATCTTGGCCTTGGACTCCCAGGACAGCACGACACCATAAGAGAGTTTGGGAATTAGGAGGCAAAGTCACAGGCCTATTATCACGAATCTTGGCAGTACAAATTTCTCCTTTCCCGTTAGCAAACCTCTGCTGGGCACTTAACACAGTGATAGTCTTTTGAATCACCCTCTTGGACGCAGAGGAAGCGGTGGGCAGAGTCTGATGTAATACGGCAAGTATTTCAGCATAACAGTTTTTGAAGACATTGGTGCCTAGAATGACAGGATGTCCTCCTCTGTCGCCGGCCTGTACTACTATCACCCCCTGTTGAGGCAAGGTGACTTCTCCCACCTGCAGGGTGGGTTCCCAGTATCCATGGATCTTTACCGGTTTGCCATTGCTGGCGATAATCTCTACCCAGGATTCAGGCGGCTGGGTCAATTGATTGGTGTCCCAGAATCTTTCAAAGGCGGGCAGCTGAATAGTAGTGACCTGAGACCCAGTATCTAATAGGGCTTCAAAGGGGACCCCGTTAATCTCCACATTGATTTTAGGATGGGATCCTACATACCGTGGCATCCAATTTGGATCTTTTGGACCTAGTGTTCTACCTCCCGAGGGGTGGTCCTCAGCCTCAGGGGTTGCCCGTTTAACTGCCAGCAAGTGGATTCTGTGTGTTCCATCTTTTTGCAGTATGTACACACGGGCCGCTGGCGACCCCTATTGCGCCTCCCAGGATCCCTGGGGTGAGTCTCTTGGTATGGAGGTGAGAACGGCTTAGAGGGTGACAGGAACTCCTCTTCTGACATCATAGGTTTTTCCCATTCCTCCATTTTTCTGCACACTCTCTCTAGGCTTTTAGTGAGGTGATTTACTTGCTCTGTCAGCATGGCAATAGTATCGGTAGCTGTAGCTTGAACAGCTTGACCGGCCTCAGCTCGGTTAATGATAAACGGTTTTGACCTGCAGGCTGATAACTCAGGTGGGGTGCTCAACTCTATAGATACTGCTGACCCCAGAATTTTTATAGCCAGTTCTTTAAAGTCCAGAAAGGTACTGTTGGGGTGTTGGGCGGACAGCATCTTTAATTGGGTCCTTATTTTCTCACTAGCCACTCCAGTAATAAATTGTTCCCTCAGGGTCTGATCCTGGTTATCAGCTTCCTTGGGATCTATCTGGATTACAGCCCCCAAAGCCTCCTGAAGTGATAGGGCATAGTCACGGAGGGACTCACCGGACTTCTGTTTCTTGCCAAAGAAGTGCATCTTTATCTCTGAGGCAGTCCTCGTTTCAAAAGTGGCCCTGAGGCGGGTGAATATCTGCTCTAGAGTACTCCTTTCAGCAGCAGGCCAGGATAATACCTCTCTGCGGGCAGCCCCCTCAAGTTGCGCTAGCAAGATTTCCATTTGCTGATCGGCATTTATGGGGTACAGTTTGAATAAGGCCAGCAACTTTTCTTTAAAGTCTCTTAGGGTATGGGCCTCTCCGTTATAGCGGGGAAACCATGGGGCCCCAAAATAGTAAGGCATGGTAAAGGGCATCATGCTGGGGGCTATAGGATGATTAGGAGCCGCAAGCTCTCCCGGGTCCGGCCGCTCGGCAACTCCCGGATCTGACATGTTAACTTATTACGAGGTGGCCGCTGGTGACTAAAGGGGCCGGAACAATCCCCTTCCCTCCGGATACAAGTTCTTACCGGAATCGCCGGGTTCGCGCAGGCCAAATCTCGTGAGACTCCGGACGTCCTGTGTACGCGGTGACGTTGCTGACGCAGGAAAAGCAGGGCCGCGGCGGTGCGATGATGAAGAGGGGCGGGATTCTCTGTGTCTTTGAAGGGATCCGCCCACGGAGGTCCTCAGCAGCGCGGGAAACTTTACTCCAGGCGGCCGGTGGCCATCTTGATCACGATTCCCTGACAGCAAGCAGGGTGTTGCAAAGTCCAATAAATCACAGTCCACAAATACGATTTTCCCTCTGGGGGTAGCGCAACACAGTACAGCGCCTCTGATTCCTCCTAGGCACAATTTTAATCCACCGGCTTGGAAATAAAGGGTTACAGTCTTTGCCATACGGTGGTGAAATAGTTAAAGCACACAGTTCACACTTCTCTGCACTGTAGAAGTATGCGGATCCTGTTCGTGACGCCAAAAAGAGCGATGCAGTGTCCCAGGGGGTCAGTAGTGTATGCTGGGCTTTGTAGTGCAGATTGACCACTAACCTGGGATCCACTGTCGTCTTCAATTGGGGCAAATACAGGAACAGGCAGATGTTAAAAGTTCGTGACGCCAGTGTCAATTAAACGGTGACACGCCGTGTATGGTATTGTAAAAGAATGAAGCAAGCATAGGATAGCCAACAAAAACTGGAACTTTTACTGAATATCAGTGAATACAGCTGGTTCTTGGGAGTACAGTATGGCCGGTCTTAGCAAGGCATTATACAGAGTGTTGATTACAGGGGATGCAGTACAGGCGGCTTTTCACACTATTCCTGACTGGTCCTGCTACATGTCACTTTCTCTCCAAGGTCTAATGCCCTATAGCTGGCGTACCCTTAAAGCTGTCCTTATCTAGTACCTCCTCTGTTATCTTGAGTACCTCTTGCTTTATCTGATCGGCCTCTGTGGTATTCTGTGTCTTCAGGCTGTTTAGCTATGCCCTTCTGACTTCTATGCATATGGACTCAGGAGGAAACCCTCTCTGCACTGAGTCTGGAAACTTCTACACTTCCTGAACTAGGCCCTAGCCTATTTATACTGAACTGGGGGCTCCCTCTGCTGGCTGTGATAAGGATTGCCAGTAACCGGCCTGACTGGCTTAAAGGGAACTACACATTCAAATCTAGCAGTGTCGGGTAGCCTACCCGTATGCTGCACACTCACTGTTTTTAGGCTGCCCAGACCGTTTGTCAGTCACTTTTTTCTGGGGTGATCGGCGGCCATTTTGTGTCTTGTGCGGTGCTGCGACCAAGTGCATCCAAGCTGCGACCAAGTGCATTTAACCCTCAATGGTGTGGTTGTTTTTTGGCTAAAGCCTACATCAGGGTGAAGCTGTCACACCAAGTGCATTTAACCAGCAATAGTCTGTTCATTTTTTGGCCATATACTAAATCAGGGGCAAGCTGCGCCTGTCACCAAGTGCATTTAACCCTCAATGGTGTGGTTGTTTTTTGGCTAAAGCCTACATCAGGGTGAAGCTGTCACACCAAGTGCATTTAACCAGCAATAGTCTGTTCATTTTTTGGCCATATACTAAATCAGGGGCAAGCTGCGCCTGTCACCAAGTGCATTTAACCCTCAATGGTGTGGTTGTTTTTTGGCTAAAGCCTACATCAGGGTGAAGCTGTCACACCAAGTGCATTTAACCAGCAATAGTCTGTTCATTTTTTGGCCATATACTAAATCAGGGGCAAGCTGCGCCTGTCACCAAGTGCATTTAACCCTCAATGGTGTGGTTGTTTTTTGGCTAAAGCCTACATCAGGGTGAAGCTGTCACACCAAGTGCATTTAACCAGCAATAGTCTGTTTATTTTTTGGCCATATACTACATCAGGGGCAAGCTGCGCCCGTCACCAAGTGCATTTAACCCTCAGTAGTGTGGTTGGTCAAGCTGTGACACCAAGTGCATTTAACCAGCAATAGTCTGTTCATTTTTTGGCCATATACTACATCAGGGGCAAGCTGCGCCCGTCACCAAGTGCATTTAACCAGCAATAGTGTGGTTATTTTTTGGCCATATCCCAGTCTAATTCTGTCACTAAATCCATACCGGTCACCCAGCGCCTAAATACTAGGCCTCAAATTTATATCCCGCTAAATCTCTCGTTACCGCTGTCCTGTTGTGGCTGGGAAAGTTATTTAGTGTCCGTCAAAGCACATTTTTTGTTCTGGGTTGAAGTACAATTCCCAATTTAGCAATTTCATAATTTAGTGGTTTCTGCTATATCAGAGCTATTTGAAATCTATCCCTAAAAGGGTATATAATATTCAAGGTGCACATAGGGTCATTCAGAATAACTTCACACACACCCGCTACTGTGCATTTCCAAGTCTAATTCTGTCACTAAACCCATACCTGTCACCCAGCGCCTAAATACTAGGCCTCAAATTTATATCCCGCTAAATCTCTCGTTACCGCTGTCCTGTTGTGGCTGGGAAAGTTATTTAGTGTCCGTCAAAGCACATTTTTTGTTCTGGGTTGAAATACAATTCCCAATTTAGCAATTTCATAATTTAGTGGTTTCTGCTATATCAGAGCTATTTGAAATCTATCCCTAAAAGGGTATATAATATTCAAGGTGCACATTGGGTCATTCAGAATAACTTCACACACACCCGCTACTGTGTATTTCCAAGTCTAATTCTGTCACTAAACCCATACCTGTCACCCAGCGCCTAAATACTAGGCCTCAAATTTATATCCTGCTAAATCTCTCGTTACCGCTGTCCTGTTGTGGCTGGGAAAGTTATTTAGTGTCCGTCAAAGCACATTTTTTGTTCTGGGTTGAAATACAATTCCCAATTTAGCAATTTCATAATTTAGTGGTTTCTGCTATATCAGAGCTATTTGAAATCTATCCCTAAAAGGGTATATAATATTCAAGGTGCACATTGGGTCATTCAGAATAACTTCACACACACCCGCTACTGTGTATTTCTAAGTCTAATTCTGTCACTAAACCCATACCTGTCACCCAGCGCCTAAATACTAGGCCTCAAATTTATATCCTGCTAAATCTCTCGTTACCGCTGTCCTGTTGTGGCTGGGAAAGTTATTTAGTGTCCGTCAAAGCACATTTTTTGTTCTGGGTTGAAATACAATTCCCAATTTAGCAATTTCATAATTTAGTGGTTTCTGCTATATCAGAGCTATTTGAAATCTATCCCTAAAAGGGTATATAATATTCAAGGTGCACATTGGGTCATTCAGAATAACTTCACACACACCCGCTACTGTGTATTTCCAAGTCTAAATCTGTCACTAAACCCATACCTGTCACCCAGCGCCTAAATACTAGGCCTCAAATTTATATCCTGCTAAATCTCTCGTTACCGCTGTCCTGTTGTGGCTGGGAAAGTTATTTAGTGTCCGTCAAAGCACATTTTTTGTTCTGGGTTGAAATACAATTCCCAATTTAGCAATTTCATAATTTAGTGGTTTCTGCTATATCAGAGCTATTTGAAATTTATCCCTAAAAGGGTATATAATATTCAAGGTGCACATAGGGTCATTCAGAATAACTTCACACACACCCGCTACTGTGCATTTCCAAGTCTAATTCTGTCACTAAACCCATACCTGTCACCCAGCGCCTAAATACTAGGCCTCAAATTTATATCCCGCTAAATCTCTCGTTACCGCTGTCCTGTTGTGGCTGGGAAAGTTATTTAGTGTCCGTCAAAGCACATTTTTTGTTCTGGGTTGAAATACAATTCCCAATTTAGCAATTTCATAATTTAGTGGTTTCTGCTATATCAGAGCTATTTGAAATCTATCCCTAAAAGGGTATATAATATTCAAGGTGCACATTGGGTCATTCAGAATAACTTCACACACACCCGCTACTGTGTATTTCCAAGTCTAATTCTGTCACTAAACCCATACCTGTCACCCAGCGCCTAAATACTAGGCCTCAAATTTATATCCTGCTAAATCTCTCGTTACCGCTGTCCTGTTGTGGCTGGGAAAGTTATTTAGTGTCCGTCAAAGCACATTTTTTGTTCTGGGTTGAAATACAATTCCCAATTTAGCAATTTCATAATTTAGTGGTTTCTGCTATATCAGAGCTATTTGAAATCTATCCCTAAAAGGGTATATAATATTCAAGGTGCACATAGGGTCATTCAGAATAACTTCACACACACCCGCTACTGTGCATTTCCAAGTCTAATTCTGTCACTAAACCCATACCTGTCACCCAGCGCCTAAATACTAGGCCTCAAATTTATATCCCGCTAAATCTCTCGTTACCGCTGTCCTGTTGTGGCTGGGAAAGTTATTTAGTGTCCGTCAAAGCACTTTTTTTGTTCTGGGTTGAAATACAATTCCCAATTTAGCAATTTCATAATTTAGTGGTTTCTGCTATATCAGAGCTATTTGAAATCTATCCCTAAAAGGGTATATAATATTCAAGGTGCACATAGGGTCATTCAGAATAACTTCACACACACCCGCTACTGTGCATTTCCAAGTCTAATTCTGTCACTAAACCCATACCTGTCACCCAGCGCCTAAATACTAGGCCTCAAATTTATATCCCGCTAAATCTCTCGTTACCGCTGTCCTGTTGTGGCTGGGAAAGTTATTTAGTGTCCGTCAAAGCACATTTTTTGTTCTGGGTTGAAATACAATTCCCAATTTAGCAATTTCATAATTTAGTCGTTTCTGCTATATCAGAGCTATTTGAAATCTATCCCTAAAAGGGTAGATCATATTGAATGTGCACATAGGGTCATTCAGAATAACTTCACACACACGCTTCTGTGCATTTCCAAGTCTAATTCTGTCACTAAATCCATACCGGTCACCCAGCGCCTAAATACTAGGCCTCAAATTTATATCCCGCTGAATTTGAATACAATACATTGGGCCAAATAATATTTTTGTTGTTGTGGTGAACCATAACAATGAGAAAAACATCTAGTAAGGGACGCGGACGTGGACATGGTCGTGGTGGTGTTAGTGGACCCTCTGGTGCTGGGTGAGGACGTGGCCGTTCTGCCACATCCACACGTCCTAGTGTACCAACTACCTCAGGTCCCAGTAGCCGCCAGAATTTACAGCGATATATGGTGGGGCCCAATGCCGTTCTAAGGATGGTAAGGCCTGAGCAGGTACAGGCATTAGTCAATTGGGTGGCCGACAGTGGATCCAGCACGTTCACATTATCTCCCACCCAGTCTTCTGCAGAAAGCGCACAGATGGCGCCTGAAAACCAACCCCATCAGTCTGTCACATCACCCCCATGCATACCAGGGAAACTGTCTCAGCCTCAAGTTATGCAGCAGTCTCTTATGCTGTTTGAAGACTCCGCTGGCAGGGTTTCCCAAGGGCATCCACCTAGCCCTTCCCCAGCGGTGAAAGATATAGAATGCACTGACGCACAACCACTTATGTTTCCTGATGATGAGCACATGGGAATACCACCTCAGCATGTCTCTGATGATGACGAAACACAGGTGCCAACTGCTGCGTCTTTCTGCAGTGTGCAGACTGAACAGGAGGTCAGGGATCAAGACTGGGTGGAAGACGATGCAGGGGATGATGAGGTCCTAGACCCCACATGGAATGAAGGTCGTGCCACTGACTTTCACAGTTCGGAGGAAGAGGCAGTGGTGAGACCGAGCCAACAGCGTAGCAAAAGAGGGAGCAGTGGGCAAAAGCAGAACACCCGCCGCCAAGAGACTCCGCCTGCTACTGCCCGCCGCCATCTGGGACCGAGCACCCCAAAGGCAGCTTCAAGGAGTTCCCTGGCATGGCACTTCTTCAAACAATGTGCTGACGACAAGACCCGAGTGGTTTGCACGCTGTGCCATCAGAGCCTGAAGCGAGGCATTAACGTTCTGAACCTGAGCACAACCTGCATGACCAGGCACCTGCATGCAAAGCATGAACTGCAGTGGAGTAAACACCTTAAAACCAAGGAAGTCACTCAGGCTCCCCCTGCTACCTCTTCTGCTGCTGCCGCCTCGGCCTCTTCTGCTGCTGCCGCCTCGGCCTCTTCCTCCGCCTCTGGAGGAACGTTGGCACCTGCCGCCCAGCAAACAGGGGATGTACCACCAACACCACCACCACCACCTCCGTCACCAAGCGTCTCAACCATGTCACACGGCAGCGTTCAGCTCTCCATCTCACAAACATTTGAGAGAAAGCGTAAATTCCCACCTAGCCACCCTCGATCCCTGGCCCTGAATGCCAGCATTTCTAAACTACTGGCCTATGAAATGCTGTCATTTAGGCTGGTGGACACAGACAGCTTCAAACAGCTCATGTCGCTTGCTGTCCCACAGTATGTTGTTCCCAGCCGCCACTACTTCTCCAAGAGAGCCGTGCCTTCCCTGCACAACCAAGTATCCGATAAAATCAAGTGTGCACTGCGCAACGCCATCTGTGGCAAGGTCCACCTAACCACAGATACGTGGACCAGTAAGCACGGCCAGGGACGCTATATCTCCCTAACTGCACACTGGGTAAATGTAGTGGCAGCTGGGCCCCAGGCGGAGAGCTGTTTGGCGCACGTCCTTCCGCCGCCAAGGATCGCAGGGCAACATTCTTTGCCTCCTGTTGCCACCTCCTCCTTCTCGGCTTCCTCCTCCTCTTCTTCCACCTGCTCATCCAGTCAGCCACACACCTTCACCACCAACTTCAGCACAGCCCGGGGTAAACGTTAGCAGGCCATTCTGAAACTCATATGTTTGGGGGACAGGCCCCACACCGCACAGGAGTTGTGGCGGGGTATAGAACAACAGACCGACGAGTGGTTGCTGCCGGTGAGCCTCAAGCCCGGCCTGGTGGTGTGCGATAATGGGCGAAATCTCGTTGCAGCTCTGGGACTAGCCAATTTGACGCACATCCCTTGCTTGGCGCATGTGCTGAATTTGGTGGTGCAGAAGTTCATTCACAACTACCCCGACATGTCAGAGCTGCTGCATAAAGTGCGGGCCGTCTGTTCGCGCTTCCGGCGTTCACATCCTGCTGCTGCTCGCCTGTCTGCGCTACAGCGTAACTTCGGCCTTCCCGCTCACCGCCTCATATGCGACGTGCCCACCAGGTGGAACTCCACCTTGCACATGCTGGACAGACTGTGCGAGCAGCAGCAGGCCATAGTGGAGTTTCAGCTGCAGCACGCACGGGTCAGTCGCACTACAGAACAGCACCACTTCACCACCAATGACTGGGCCTCCATGCGAGACCTGTGTGCCCTGTTGCGCTGTTTCGAGTACTCCACCAACATGGCCAGTGGCGATGACGCCGTTATCAGCGTTACAATACCACTTCTATGTCTCCTTGAGAAAACACTTAGGGCGATGATGCAAGAGGAGGTGGCCCAGGAGGAGGAGGAGGAGGAGGAGGAGGAAGAGGGGTCATTTTTAGCACTTTCAGGCCAGTCTCTTCGAAGTGACTCAGAGGGAGGTTTTTGGCAACAGCAGAGGCCAGGTACAAATGTGGCCAGACAGGGCCCACTACTGGAGGACGAGGAGGACGAGGATGAGGAGGAGGTGGAGGAGGATGAGGATGAAGCATGGTCACAGCGGGGTGGCACCCAACGCAGCTCGGGTCCATCACTGGTGCGTGGCTGGGGGGAAAGGCAGGACGATGACGATACGCCTCCCACAGAGCACAGCTTGTCCTTACCCCTGGGCAGCCTGGCACACATGAGCGACTACATGCTGCAGTGCCTGCGCAACGACAGCAGAGTTGCCCACATTTTAACCTGTGCGGACTACTGGGTTGCCACCCTGCTGGATCCACGCTACAAAGACAATGTGCCCACCTTACTTCCTGCACTGGAGCGTGATAGGAAGATGCGCGAGTACAAGCGCACGTTGGTAGACGCGCTACTGAGAGCATTCCCAAATGTCACAGGGGAACAAGTGGAAGCCCAAGGCCAAGGCAGAGGAGGAGCAAGAGGTCGCCAAGGCAGCTGTGTCAATGCCAGCTCCTTTGAGGGCAGGGTTAGCATGGCAGAGATGTGGAAAACTTTTGTCAACACGCCACAGCTAACTGCACCACCACCTGATACGCAACGTGTTAGCAGGAGGCAACATTTCACTAACATGGTGGAACAGTACGTGTGCACACCCCTCCACGTACTGACTGATGGTTCGGCCCCATTCAACTTCTGGGTCTCTAAATTGTCCACGTGGCCAGAGCTAGCCTTTTATGCCTTGGAGGTGCTGGCCTGCCCGGCGGCCAGCGTTTTGTCTGAACGTGTATTCAGCACGGCAGGGGGCGTCATTACAGACAAACGCAGCCGCCTGTCTACAGCCAATGTGGACAAGCTGACGTTCATAAAAATGAACCAGGCATGGATCCCACAGGATCTGTCCGTCCCTTGTCCAGATTAGACATTAACTACCTCCCCTTAACCATATATTATTGGACTCCAGGGCACTTCCTCATTCAATCCTATTTTTATTTTCATTTTACCATTATATTGCGAGGCTACCCAAAGTTGAATGAACCTCTCCTGTGTCTGGGTGCCGGGGCCTAAATATATGCCAATGGACTGTTCCAATGTTGGGTGACGTGAAGCCTGATTCTCTGCTATGACATGCAGAATGATTCTCTGCTGACATGAAGCCAGATTGTCTGTTACGGGACCTCTCTCCTCTGCCTGTGTGCTGGGCCTAAATATATGCCAATGGACTGTTGCAGTGGTGGCTGACGTGAAGCCTCATTTTCTGCTATGACATGCAGACTAATTCTCTGCTGACATGAAGACAGATTCTCTGTTACGGGACCTCTCTCCTCTGCCTGTGTGTGTGCTGGGCCTAAATATATGCCAATGGACTGTTGCAGTGGTGGCTGACGTGAAGCCTCATTCTCTGCTATGACATGCAGACTGATTCTCTGCTGACATGAAGACAGATTCTCTGTTACGGGACCTCCCTCCTCTGCCTGGGTGCTGGGCCTAAATATATGCCAATGGACTGTTGCAGTGGTGGCTGACGTGAAGCCTCATTCTCTGCTATGACATGCAGACTGATTCTCTGCTGACATGAAGCCAGATTGTCTGTTACGGGACCTCTCTCCTCTGCCTGTGTGTGTGCTGGGCCTAAATATATGCCAATGGACTGTTGCAGTGGTGGCTGACGTGAAGCCTCATTCTCTGCTATGACATGCAGACTGATTCTCTGCTGACATGAAGCCAGATTCTCTGTTACGGGACCTCTCTCCTCTGCCTGTGTGTGTGCTGGGCCTAAATATATGCCAATGGACTGTTGCAGTGGTGGCTGACGTGAAGCCTCATTCTCTGCTATGACATGCAGACTGATTCTCTGCTGACATGAAGCCAGATTGTCTGTTACGGGACCTCTCTCCTCTGCCTGTGTGTGTGCTGGGCCTAAATATATGCCAATGGACTGTTGCAGTGGTGGCTGAAGTGAAGCCTCATTCTCTGCTATGACATGCAGACTGATTCTCTGCTGACATGAAGCCAGATTGTCTGTTACGGGACCTCTCTCCTCTGCCTGTGTGTGTGCTGGGCCTAAATATATGCCAATGGACTGTTGCAGTGGTGGCTGACGTGAAGCCTCATTCTCTGCTATGACATGCAGACTAATTCTCTGCTGACATGAAGCCAGATTGTCTGTTACGGGACCTCTCTCCTCTGCCTGTGTGCTGGGCCTAAATATATGCCAATGGACTGTTGCAGTGGTGGCTGACGTGAAGCCTCATTCTCTGCTATGACATGCAGACTGATTCTCTGCTGACATGAAGACAGATTCTCTGTTACGGGACCTCCCTCCTCTGCCTGGGTGCTGGGCCTAAATATATGCCAATGGACTGTTGCAGTGGTGGCTGACGTGAAGCCTCATTCTCTGCTATGACATGCAGACTGATTCTCTGCTGACATGAAGCCAGATTGTCTTTTACGGGACCTCTCTCCTCTGCCTGTGTGTGTGCTGGGCCTAAATATATGCCAATGGACTGTTGCAGTGGTGGCTGACGTGAAGCCTCATTCTCTGCTATGACATGCAGACTAATTCTCTGCTGACATGAAGACAGATTCTCTGTTACGGGACCTCCCTCCTCTGCCTGTGTGTGTGCTGGGCCTAAATATATGCCAATGGACTGTTGCAGTGGTGGCTGACGTGAAGCCTCATTCTCTGCTATGACATGCAGACTGATTCTCTGCTGACATGAAGCCAGATTGTCTGTTACGGGACCTCTCTCCTCTGCCTGTGTGTGTGCTGGGCCTAAATATATGCCAATGGACTGTTGCAGTGGTGGCTGACGTGAAGCCTCATTCTCTGCTATGACATGCAGACTGATTCTCTGCTGACATGAAGCCAGATTCTCTGTTACGGGACCTCTCTCCTCTGCCTGTGTGTGTGCTGGGCCTAAATATATGCCAATGGACTGTTGCAGTGGTGGCTGACGTGAAGCCTCATTCTCTGCTATGACATGCAGACTGATTCTCTGCTGACATGAAGCCAGATTGTCTGTTACGGGACCTCTCTCCTCTGCCTGTGTGTGTGCTGGGCCTAAATATATGCCAATGGACTGTTGCAGTGGTGGCTGAAGTGAAGCCTCATTCTCTGCTATGACATGCAGACTGATTCTCTGCTGACATGAAGCCAGATTGTCTGTTACGGGACCTCTCTCCTCTGCCTGTGTGTGTGCTGGGCCTAAATATATGCCAATGGACTGTTGCAGTGGTGGCTGACGTGAAGCCTCATTCTCTGCTATGACATGCAGACTAATTCTCTGCTGACATGAAGCCAGATTGTCTGTTACGGGACCTCTCTCCTCTGCCTGTGTGCTGGGCCTAAATATATGCCAATGGACTGTTGCAGTGGTGGCTGACGTGAAGCCTCATTCTCTGCTATGACATGCAGACTGATTCTCTGCTGACATGAAGACAGATTCTCTGTTACGGGACCTCCCTCCTCTGCCTGGGTGCTGGGCCTAAATATATGCCAATGGACTGTTGCAGTGGTGGCTGACGTGAAGCCTCATTCTCTGCTATGACATGCAGACTGATTCTCTGCTGACATGAAGCCAGATTGTCTTTTACGGGACCTCTCTCCTCTGCCTGTGTGTGTGCTGGGCCTAAATATATGCCAATGGACTGTTGCAGTGGTGGCTGACGTGAAGCCTCATTCTCTGCTATGACATGCAGACTAATTCTCTGCTGACATGAAGACAGATTCTCTGTTACGGGACCTCCCTCTTCTGCCTGTGTGTGTGCTGGGCCTAAATATATGCCAATGGACTGTTGCAGTGGTGGCTGACGTGAAGCCTCATTCTCTGCTATGACATGCAGACTGATTCTCTGCTGACATGAAGACAGATTCTCTGTTACGGGACCTCCCTCCTCTGCCTGGGTGCTGGGCCTAAATATATGCCAATGGACTGTTGCAGTGGTGGCTGACGTGAAGCCTCATTCTCTGCTATGGGACCTCTCTCCAATTGATTTTGGTTAATTTTTATTTATTTAATTTTTATTTTAATTCATTTCCCTATCCACATTTGTTTGCAGGGGATTTACCTACATGTTGCTGCCTTTTGCAGCCCTCTAGCTCTTTCCTGGGCTGTTTTACAGCCTTTTTAGTGCCGAAAAGTTCGGGTCCCCATTGACTTCAATGGGGTTCGGGTTCGGGACGAAGTTCGGATCGAGTTCGGATCCCGAACCCGAACATTTCCGGGATGTTCGGCCGAACTTCTCGAACCCGAACATCCAGGTGTTCGCTCAACTCTAGTCATTTCCTATGTGATGAGAGGCACCAAGTGTCAGAATGGTAGTGACGGGATCGGTATGAATTTTTTATTTTTTTTATCAGCATTCTGAGGTTTTTCAAAAAAAATTCTATTGCAATGTTTTTGACCTTGGCGCCAATCAGTACTTTTAATTGAATCTACTTCCTTATAAAGTAGAAACAATTATAGACTAGAAGGGCAAGCAGTCATGATCATTAAAGGGGTCGTCCGAGTTATTTTTTTATTCTTTCTATGCTTCTAACTAGGCAAATGTAACAGCTTTCCAATTCACTCACTTTATCTCCAGTGGCTGGTTTCTCAGATTTCACTGAGGGTCACATGACCTGTGATGTCAGCTTCTCTCCACATCACTGTGCTGGCCACACTCCCCTGCACTGCCAGCTGCTGCTTATTGCTCTCTCCCAGGATTCTTAACCCCTTCAGCTGCACAGACTCAGGGCTGAAGTGTTTACTGTGTAGCTGCAGGCAGTAAGGAGACAAATGCTGGGCACAGGAGCTTAAAGAGAAGTTCTGCAGACCATTGCAGGTAGGGGGAATATCCTATGTGTATCAGCAGTGTTATTGTACAGCTGGGACTTGTAGTTCTATACATACAACATGCTGCTGAGTCTCCTAGCAGGCAGACATGTCACTCAGGGCAAAACTTGTATTCACTCCCTTAGCAGTGTCATTATACAGCTGGGACTTGTAGTTCTACACATACACCATGCTGCTGAGTCTCCCAGCAGGCAGACATGTCACTCAGGGCAGCACTTGTATTCACTCCCTTAGCAGTGTAATTATACAGCTGGGACTTCTAGTTCTATACATACAACATGCTGCTGAGTCTCCCAGCAGGCAGACATGTCACTCAGGGCAGTACTTGTATTCACTCCCTTAGCAGTGTCATTATACAGCTGGGACTTGTAGTTCTACACATACAACATACTGCTGAGTCTCCTAGCAGGCAGACATGTCACTCAGGGCAAAACTTGTATTCACTCCCTTAGCAGTGTCATTATACAGCTGGGACTTGTAGTTCTACACATACAACATGCTGCTGAGTCTCCCAGCAGGCAGACATGTCACTCAGGGCAGCTCTTGTAGTCACTCCCTTAGCAGTGTCATTATACAGCTGGGACTTGTAGTTCTACATATACAACATGCTGAGTCTCCCAGCAGGCAGACATGTCACTCAGGGCAGCTCTTGTAGCCACTCCCTTAGTAGTGTCATTATACAGCTGGGACTTGTAGTTCTACACATACAACATGCTGCTGAGTCTCCCAGCAGGCAGACATGTCACTCAGGGCAGCACTTGTATTCACTCCCTTAGCAGTGCAGGGGGAGGGGCAGAGATTGTTTTCATTGCAAGTAAAAACAAAGGGCCAGAAGAGAACCAGGGAAATGAGGAAATAGATATTTTTTTTTTTTTACCTAAAACTTGCTTAGCTTAGTTATACAGTTGCAAGAAAAAGTATGTGAACCCTTTGGAATAATATGGATTTCTGCACAAATTGGTCATAAAATGTGATCTGATCTTCATCTAAGTCACAACAATAGACAATCACAGTCTGCTTAAACAAATAACACAAATAATTAAATGTTACCATGTTTTTATTGAACACACCATGTAAACATTTACAGTGCAGGTGAAAAAAGTATGTGAACCCTTGGATTTAATAACTGGTTGAACCTCCTTTGGCAGCAATAACTTCAACCAAACGTTTCCTGTAGTTGCAGATCAGATGTGCACAACGGTCAGGAGTAATTCTTGACCATTCCTCTTTACAGAACTGTTTTAGTTCAGCAATATTCTTGGGATGTCTGGTGTGAATCG
Organism: Bufo gargarizans; assembly: GCF_014858855.1. Lineage (NCBI taxonomy): Eukaryota > Metazoa > Chordata > Amphibia > Anura > Bufonidae > Bufo > Bufo gargarizans. Next base: position 194,099,052 of record NC_058083.1, read on the forward strand.
CTTTCTTGAGGTCATGCCACAGCATCTCAATCGGGTTGAGGTCAGGACTCTGACTGGGCCACTCCAGATGGCGTATTTTCTTCTGTTTAAACCATTCTGTTGTTGATTTACTTCTAAGCTTTGGGTCGTTGTCCTGTTGCAACACCCATCTTCTGTTGAGCTTCAGCTGGTGGACAGATGGCCTTAAGTTCTCCTGCAAAATGTCTTGATAAACTTGGGAATTTATTTTTCCTTCGATGATAGCAATCCATCCAGGCCCTGACGCAGCAAAGCAGCCCCAAACCATGATGCCCCCACCACCATACTTCACAGTTGGGATGAGGTTTGGATGTTGGTGTGCTGTGCCTCTTTTTCTCCACACATAGTTTTGTGTGTTTCTTCCAAATAACTCAACTTTGGTTTCATCTGTCCACAGAATATTTTGCCAGTACTGCTTTAGAACATCCAGGTGCTCTTGTGCAAACTGTAAACGTGCAGCAATGTTTATTTTGGACAGCAGTGGCTTCCTCTGTGGTATCCGCCCATGAAATCCATTCTTTTTTAGTGTTTTACGTATCGTAAATTCGCTAACAGGGATGTTAGCATATGCCAGAGACATTTGTAAGTCTTTAGCTGACACTCTAGGATTCTTCTTCACCTCATTGAGCAGTCTGTGCTGTGCTCTTGCAGTCATCTTTACAGGACGGCCACTCCTAGGGAGAGTAGCAGCAGTGCTGAACTTTCTCCATTTTTTAGACAATTTGTCTTACCGTGGACTGATGAACAGCAAGGCTTTTGGAGATACTTTTATAACCCTTTCCAGCTTTATGCAAGTCAACAATTCTTAATCGTAGGTCTTCTGAGAGCTTTTTTGTGCGAGGCATCATTCACATCAGGCAATGCTTCTTGTGAAAAGCAAACCCAGAACTGGTGTGTGTTTTTTTTTTATAGGGCAGCTGTAACAAACACCTCCAATCTCATCTCATTGATTGGACTCCAGTTGGCTGACACCTCACTCCCATTAGCTCTTGGAGATGTCATTAGTCTTAGGGTTCACATACTTTTTCCACCTGCACTGTGAATGTTTAATTCTTTGTGTGTTATTAGTTTAAGCAGACTGTGATTGTCTATTGTTGTGACTTAGATGAAGATCAGATCACATTTTATGACCAATTTATGCAGAAATCCATATAATTCCGAAGGATTCACATACTTGTTCTTGCAACTGTATCTCCCTGAACATCAGATTTACAGTATTATATATTTTTTTGCCATAACTCGGACAAACCCTTTAAGGCATGGCTACTTCCCCATTTCTAACTGCGTCTTATATGCAGACAAAATTTTTATGCATTAAAAAAAACCTTCTACAGCCAAGAAGCTTGGATTGGGCTTAAGCCACCAGAATGGGGAGACTGTGGCTATTAAAGGTGACATAGTGTGTGGTATGGAGGGCATAGTGGATGTCATATTGGCATAGTGACTTGAGACCTCATGGCTGGCATGGGACATTGTAGCTATGTAACAACTTAAGTTGTGATTAAATGGGGAAGTCATAGGCTATGTGCAAATTACTGTACTGGTTTCTGAGTTTTAGAAGGTGCCAGTCTTTTGTTCCAGTATGTCTAGGCTCAAGTCTACAATTCCCAACCAGTGTAAGATTGTAGAGAATTTGTCCATCTGGTATCAAAAGGCTCCAAAATTGTATTTCTTTCTAGACTGGTGCTGGAGCTCAGGATCACAGGACGGTATGCTTCAGAAGAGTAAATCATTGTGTTGGGGTCTTCTGCAACACGCCAGACCTGCAGGGTATGCCGAAGTGAGGTCACAGTTATGGGCAATCGAGGGTACTCACTATATTTGAAGAACCCTGGGCAGGCGCGTGGCAGTGAAGGAGAGGTAGACACAGTTCCTCTGGGGCACGCTCTGTAGATAGGGACCAGGCCTGATGGTAGTTGAGGTGCCCTGGATGTTACAGGTATTTTGTGTGCCTGGGGCAAGGTCCCTGTGGTATTCGTGACGCCAGTGCCTTTGGACGGTGGCACGCCGGTTGGTGGTTGGAATGATGAAGGTACACAAGTATATAGTGATCCAAAACGCAACTTTACTGAACAATCCAACTTTGTACAGCAGGTGTAGCACAGTCTTGATATTACAGTTCCACAAAAGGGGCTTATTCACAAATATGGCAGGCAATAGTCATGCAAGTTACACTGAGGGTAAATTCCACAAGCACTCAGCAGCAGGTTGTACCTTTCCCAGAATCACTGTACACTGTCCTTTATAGAACTCCTGCTCTAGCTTTATATCTCCCAAGGCCCGGATGCCTAAAAGGGTGGCTTATATCCTTGGTTACTTTCTTCCTCAGGTATTATACTGCTTGATGCACTGTATAAAGATTCTCTGCCTATCAGGGTCACTTTGCTTACCCTGGGTCGCCTCCTCCTATCAGGTGGGTAACTGTTGGTTTCTCCCAGGAGGTTGAATCCTGCAACTGGGGTATCTCTTCAGAGCTAACTTAGGCTCTCTTGTTCTCAGGCAGGCTGGAGCTTCTCAACAGCCTCCTGGACATCACTAGCAGCCAGGGCTATCCAGCTGCATGTCAGGAGCAGGCCCACCGGCCTCTGTCCTCTCAGACTCCTGACTCTGCACTCCCTCTCCCTGTCTGGGCCTGGACATTTATACTAGGGGCTCCCTATCTCCCTCTAGTGTCTGGGATGTGTAACTACACCCAACTAGGCCTGCTGCTGCATTAGACAGGGGTACATTGCATATAACAACACATTAAAACATACATTAAATGCAGAATTAAATATGACATTTCTGTTCCTTGTGAGTAGGAGTAACGCGCACACCAATTGACCCTTGTGTAGTGCCCACCCATACCTAGTGGGACACTACACTTCTATTGCATAATTTCCTGATGGATACATCGATGACAGCTTACAAAGTAATTTGCAGCCCTAGCATGCATATATTTGCTGGAAATAGGAATTAAACCATGTAGAGGTTGCAGCAGGTGTTCTTGGGACAGACACATAGGAGAGATGAGATGCGTGCACTGTCAGCATAATCACATCAATAAATACATACCATTAGAAAGTCTCTGTGAAGCGGAAATATATTTACATCTGAAATATGGAACTTTGCACGCTAATTTCCCTCTCACGTTAATTACAATCACATTTCTCTTGTATAATGAATCAAAGAATATTAGGTTATAGTAAAGACAAGTTGGATTTGAAAAGATGGCAGGGCCATAGGAAGGTAATGCAGTGAGCAGCCAAAGGAATTTCATGGACAATGTGAGAAAGAAGTAGGACAAAAATCGGTGCGTGTATCATAACATAGAGAAAATGTATTATTTGTCAAAAACAAAAAGAACAATATTAAACTGATTCCGTCACCCCCAAGATCAAAGCCACCATTTACGGTAGATGCCGTCAGACATAACCATACCTTTCTTATCATAATGTTGTTCTCTAATCCTGAGAAATGCTACTTTTTATTTTTATGCAAGTAAGGTTTTTGTGCACCATGGGCAGAGCTGAGCTGTTCAGTGCACGTGTCTTACCTTGCATCATCAATACTGGCTCTGAAATCTCATGGACTGTCAATGAAACATGAGGGGGAAGTGCTGGGTGACGTCACTGGGGAAGCAATATGAAGACATTGTGCAGTGTTGGACTAGGATGCCTAGGGCCCACCAGCAAAATACATTCTGTGCAGGGGTGGACACGGGCAGCAGAGGGCCCCTGGAAAGGGGCAAAGGTGCACTTATCTTTTCTGTTAAGGCAAAAATTTTAATGGTGCCCCACCATGCCAAATTCTCACCCTAACCCCTTCCCTCCAGCGCTACTGTAAAAGACATACTGTACTTGCAAACCATTACATACAGCACTACAAAACATACAGGAGAATACAGCGCACATGCATCTTATATCCAGTGTTGTCTTCTCTTATGTAGACATTCTCTTTTCTAAACTTCTCCATTCAGAACAAGCCGCCATGATTTCTTTCAGCTATCTCTCCGCTCTGCAGAGTTTAACAAACAGATGACAAATAAAATAATATCAAACTAACAAAATAAAAATAACTGCGCCCAGGAAATAGTATTTCTGACACTAATAGTGTATGCAGAATGTCCCCAAAAAACAATTGTGCTAAGCTGATACTGTGCCAGGGTGCCCCCCACAGTAATAGTGCTCCCCAGTGCACTCAGTGTTAACAGTACCCCTAATAGTAATAATGTCTCTATTGTGACCCAAAAGTAGTAATGCCCTCATAGTGTCCATACTAGTAATCATGTTCCCTGTAGTCTCCCAGTAGTAATAAAGTCTTGTCGCGTCTACCAAGTTTTATATATTGATGCATCAACTGTTTTGTAGTGCAGGCAGTCTACCGTGCCATGTGTCAGTTGTGTAGGGATTGGTAAACTAACGGCTTATCCTGGCTCAGGGGCCCACCAGGGGATTAATCTGTTCCCTTGTGGGCCAGTCCAAGCCTAGCAGTGTGATGCTCTTGGTGGTGTTCTTCCAGGAGCCTTGGGTCCTAGCCTTCATGTCACTTGACACTTAACATATACTTAAAGAGGACCTTTCACCACTCTTGACATGTCTATTTTATTATCTATATGCATTTCCAGTGTAGTAACAATTCTGGAGCATCTATTGTTATGTCTGTATGTTGTGCCATTCCTTTATTATTTTGGCTAGAAGTTATGAATGAATTGCTAGCAGTCTGCAGTAAGGGTACAAAGGGGTGGTAACCAGTTGGGGGGGGGGGGGGGGGCCTGCACAGACTCTCTCTATCCAATCAGTGCTGCCATTTCCAGACTGTGCAGGTACACCCCCCCCCCCCCCCCAAACTGGTTACCACCCCTCTATACCCTTACTGCAGACTGCTAGCAATTCATTCATAACTTCTAGTAGAAATAATAATGGAAAGGCACAACATAGAGCCATGAGAATAGATGTTCCAGAATTGTTATTACATGGGGAATGTGCGAAGCTATTGAAACAGGAGTGGTGAAAGGTTCTTTTTAAAATTCTTGAAGACCTAGTACAGTTCTTCATGCTATTCCCTAATGGCAGTGTCCTTATCAGGAGGATAATGCCAAATTCCAAAAATTGTTCAGAAATGGTTGAGGAATGTGACAAAGAGTTCATGGTGCTGTCTCCAAATTTCTCAGATCTCAGACAGATTGAAGACTTTTGATACATATACTATATCATTATACTGTATACTATGCAGGCTATGCCATATACATAAACAGCTTTAGTAAATATCTGTAGTGGTTAATGTGCTTGCTTTGTTCAACATTTTGTATAGCCCATTTTTTTCTAGGCCCCTAACTGGGAAAAATCAAGTGGCTGATTAAATTTTAATTTGGAAGGTATTATGTCTCTGTAATTGCAGAAAACATTCCTAGCTTCTTCCTAATGCGGAACAAATTGTGTTGTCTACCCAGAGCTGCTCCCATGTGATGCCAGGATTACTTCCTATGGCAGACTAAACTCTTCAGAGTTGCATGTAGGCTTTACAGCATTGTCCAGTATTGATATTGACGTGTTTTAGAAGGGATCATTTTCAGGTCCCCTGGATATCACCTAATCCCCTTTTAAATATGCATCAAATGGTATTTTAGAAAGACATAGACACAAAGAAAGTAAAAAGGACATTTTCAGAAAGTAAAGACAGAAAGTTCATTATCTATGTTGCGTACACTGGACATTCAATCCAGATTATTGATATGCCTTCATGTGTACTACAAGCATATGGTTTTCCTACAGAAATTATTAAAACTCTTCTTATGATTTAAAGCAGCCTCCTAGCTGGAAATGTCCATACCAGATTAATAAAATTTACCACTTAAGGGTCCATTCACATGTCCGTACTGTATTGCGGATCTGCAAATTGTGGATCCCTAATACACCCGGCCGGCACCCCCCATAGAACTGCCTATTCTTGTCCGCAATTGCGGACAAGAATAGGACATGTTCTATTTTTTTTCCAGATCTGCGGACCGGAAGATTGGGGGCGCGCTCCGGAAATGCAGATTCGGAGAGCACACTGTGTGCTGTCCACATCCATTCCTGCCCCATAGAGAATGAATGGGTCCACACCCGTCTCTGCAATTTGTGGAACGGATGTGGACCCATTCTGCGGACGTGTGATCGGAGCCTTATTCATATTGTCTAAAGAGCACATACTCCAAAACCTTGTGAATGCCTCTTTTCCCCTCCATCACCATCTGCACCTCACCCAGCTGGCAGACTTACTGCTACCTTTTTCATTTCAATTATCTTCATTTGTATATCCATGATCATAAAGGTAATTTATGGAAAATCAATATATTCCTGAACTGATTCAAATTCCCATATGTGGTGCAGGAACAGCAGATTTCTTCCTATCCTGCCTAATTTTAATCTGGATTGTGTAGTTTAGAGCCACATCATTAGTTTGGTCAGGTTCTAATTAAATTAGTTCTGCCCTTGTTTTCTAGTTTACATATTCAGCTTCCTTTTCTGTCCTTCTGTTCTGCTCCTGACCCGACCTTTGACTTGTCCACCAGCAGTGAACCTATATTGCTTGCCAGGGACTGGGGGGAGGGTAATTACATTATAGGAGAGGAAGATAGGGCAGATAGAGACCGGGGACGAGGTAATGGAACTGGGCGAGGAATGGAAAGAGGAACTAGAACAATTCGGAAGGAAAGGTGTAGGGTAAAAATATACATAAACCTCTTATTTGTATGTATACTAATGCCAGAAGCGCTGACTAGTAAAACTGGTTAACTGGAATAGTGATGTGCGAGGAGGACTATGACACAGTGGCGTTGCTAGGGCTGGTGTCACCCGGTGCGGTAGAAAATGGTGTCACCCCAATCTGCCCCCCCCCCCCTCCCCCGAGCAATAATCAAATAAATAAATAAATAAATAATTAAATAACAGAAAATTGAACAGGAACAAATACAAGTGCACTTAAAGAACATCTCAATCAATTCAGAACTTTGCTTTCCTGGCCTTCAAAGCTGCAAAACTATTAATTGCTTCATCGATGGTTGATTATGGTTTGCACTAATTCGCTTTCAACTGACAACAGTGCAAGAACGGAAAGCCTAGACTCTCCCATTGTAGATCGCAGAAAATTTTTGATAAGTTTAAGTTTTGAAAAGCTCCTCTCGCACGAAGCCACAGATACGCTGATTGTGAGGAATAATTTCAGACATAGTGAAAGGTGTGGGAGAGACTCAATAAAATCCCATTCAGCTATGAAGGTCAAAACTTGTAAAGCTGCCCAATCTTTGACTTCTTCTAGGTCCAACTTTGCTGCTTTTAGGTGTCTTCTGAACCTTGGTATCTCCAGTAACAGCTCACTCTCAGATACCTCATCATAGAAATTGGTCAGTTTTGGAATGGACACCTTTAATTCTCCTTCAGTGGCAGATATGAGACTCTTTGCTTGAACAGCCTCAAACATGCCTGCTACTTCCATGATGGCTCTTAATCTGGTCTGGAGTTCCAAATGAAAGCGATCAATGCACTCAAACATCGCCCTCTTATTTTCTTCTTGCAGACTTGGGCTTCCAGCATCTCTTGCCAGTTCCCCTGCCATCCTCTTCTTGAACCTGGTTCTTCTCTCTACTGCAATTCCATATTCATCAGCTTTTAAAAGTGCCTGCTGAATTGCATTTTCGACTAGGTGACTGCGCTCCTCACACTGAAAAAGTCTTAGTGTCTCAAGCTTTGTCACCACTTTATCGAGACTTAAACCCTTAGTCTGCAGGTACTGCTGTGCATCATTAACTTCCCTCAGTACATCAGACCAGAAGTGCAGGTAGCATAGAAAAGTAAAGTCACAGACAGCAGGTAGAAGACCTTGTGCTGCTCCTCTTGTGTCCATATTTTCACATGGTTCACAAAGAGCTCCAAGTGCCGACACAAACATGTCAAATTTTTCTTTTACTGGCTTAACTGCAGCATAATGAGCACTCCAGCGTGTTGTACATAGTCTTTTTACTGACACTCCAGCATGGTCAATTAACACATCCCATCGATGGGTGGAAGCAGCAAAAAAAGAAAACATTGTCCACAGATTTCCAAAAAAGGTCACGCAAGATGCATTTTGAGCAAAAGAGTGCTGACCACACAAGTTAAGGGAATGGTCCACACATCTATTAAAAATAGCCTTCCTGTTTTTCCCCTTCAGAATGGATTGTACACCTCCATGGATTCCAGCCATAGTAGCAGCATTATCATAACCCTGAGAGTGGCACATCATTATGTCGAGTCCATCACTTTCTAATTTTTGAAGAATGTCAGAACTGAGGTCAGCAGCTTTTTTCCCCTTTAAAGGGAAAAATCCCCAAAAAAACTTCTTTTACCTCAACTTTCCTGTTGGTGATGTGTACATATCTGATCACTTCAGACATCTGATCAGTATGCGATACGTCAGGCGTGCTGTCAAACATGATGCCAAAGTACTTTGCAGACTTTATGTCCGTTACAATCTTCGCCTTCACATGATTTGCCAGGACACTTATAAACTCATTCTGAGTTTGTGGAGAAAGATAGGAGACAGACATGTTAACTTTACAGGTGTGCTGCTTTAACTTAATTAGGTGTTCCTTCAGTACCGGATCATACTTGGAAAGCATCTCAACCATCTCAAGAAAGTTCCCTTTATTCAAAGAAGACTCCTTGTGACCACGAAATGCCAGATTCTGCTTGGCAAGAAACAATGTAATATCCAGCAATCTGTGCAAAATGTCCCTCCACTTTTTCTTCTCAGTCTCCATCGTAGAAATAGTTTGGGCATCAATGGTTTCATGCAGCCTCAGTCCTGCTGCCAAAGTTTTCCACTTTTCCAGACAGTATAAGTGCTCTTCGGATGTCTCATGATTATATACCTTTGGGCTCAGTTTCCACCACTTCTGAAACCCAGTGACAAATTTGGATGTTGTATCTGTAGTACAGCTGGTAAAGAGTCGGCAACAAAAGCAATATAAATTCCCGCTGACAGGTGAGTAAACCATCCATGTCCTCAGAATTTTCTCTCCGTTCGGCATGACCTTGTAAAACCACACTTTTGAAAGTTGGCGCACTTCTCCCTTTTGATGCAGCTTTTTCATCTGGCCTTTTGGTGACACTAAAAGGACCATCTTGGTTCTGGAAAGAAGCACTTCCTCTTTTCACAATTTCTACCCGAAAATGATCTGAAACCGGTATCTCCCAGAAGGACACATCAGATAAAATTTGCAAATCTTTCTCCATAATTGCAGTCATGTCTTTCATAGTATACGGACTATGGCTTGAGTCACTTTCAGCACTTTCTTCTGCTTCAGATTCTGTCATGTCCATTCCTTGCTCTTCTGCTTGAAATTCTTCTATTTTCCCTCCTTGCTCTTCTTCAGATTCTGCCATTTCCACTTCTTGCTCCTCTGCAGAAAGCTTTCTAGCAAAAGCATCAAAAGAATCAGCTTGATCAATTGGCGGAGTGTCTTTTGATGAACCGTGGCCATCATCTGGTCTTTTGACATACTTGAGCATGGATCCAGCCAGGGTTTTGATTGCTTGAATTTTTGCCTCTTTTGTTCTCCTTTGCTGGAATCCACTTGGCCTCTTTGACTTATGCACTCCATGTGGCATGGTGGAATATTCGCTTAGGAATTCAGACTTTGCTTTCTGAAATCCATTTGAAAAAAGGACAGCATGAAAACATATAATTTGTCTCTTGTGCTTCTCATATTTTGCTAATGGTATGGATAAACCATATAATACACCGCCGTTTGGTTTAACTTTGTGAGGGGGGGGGTTGTTGGAGGTGCTAGCAGACAGATCGCCGATGGGAAGGGGGGGTGCTAGTGGCAGGTCTGGTGGAAGTATTCTTGCCAACACAAGCAAAGCTACACTTAGGGGGAGTTCTGGGGAGGGGGGGGAGAATGCACCAAACACCAGTATCCGGACCCCACTCCAATCTCACAAACTCCCTACTGCCGCCCGCAGCCTCGGCTCCAGTCACACACCCCTGACCCCGTGTGCTGCCCTCTGTGTGAGTGAGGGGCTGCGCAGCCGTACGGCACATGTAGCACACAACACACCTGTCGGAGCACCCACCCGCAGTGGCGGATCCAGAGCTTGGTCTCAGGAGGAGCACTTCCAGATTGTTTTGTGTCAGCAGACAGAAAATAATAGCAGGCTCAGGCTGGCAAGGCAACTTGAATTATGCTAAAATCATTGGGCTAGGGCCATTTTAAAGGGTTTCTACCACCAGAAATACTGTTATGTAGCTGACTGACATTAGCGATGTGCCCATGTCAGCACTACATAACAGTATGTTTCTAATGTTAGTCCCTGCAGCCGTTTTTGTTAAAAATGCACTTTTATTATATGCTAATGAGCCTCTAGGTGCTATATGGGCGTAAAATCAGCACCTAGAGGCTCCGTCCACTCACCCTGTATTCCGCCCAGGTCCTGTGTTGTGCCTGCCCAGCTCCTCTTGATTGATGCCACTGTTCCCTGCATCATTGGCAAAATCCCGCGCAGTTCACTTTGGTCTTCAGCGCAGGCGCAGTGTGAGTGAATGATGCGATCCTCACTGTGACGTAGTCGGCGCAGGCACAGTGAGGAAGCCGGCACCAGGATCGCATTATTCACTCACTGCGCCTGTGCCGAAGACCGAAGTGAACGGCGCAGGTGCAGGATTTCGCCATGTCGGCCCCCATCCATCATTACCCCCCATGTCAGCCCCCCATGTCAGCCATCAGCCCCCCATGTCAGCCATCATGCCCCCCATGTCAGCCGTCAGCACCCCATCCATCATGCCCATGACAGCCGTCAGCCCCCATCCATTATGCTCCCTAATGGGGGACAATGTTGGAGTCTGCACCATCAGGGGGGGTGACATGATGAGGGACAATGTTGGAGTCGGTGGCACAGACATTTCTTCTCTTCCCCTCCAGGCTCCATGGCACAGACGTGTTTGTACATTTTGTCCCCCATCTCCCCCTCTCTGTTACAATTACAATACACTTACAGTACCTGATATATCACTGGGGTCTGGCTGGAGTGGGGTCGGTCTGGTCCTGGCTCCAATCTCAGCTGGCTCTGCCTTAAGGTGTCTTCTCCAGAGTCCAGCAGGGTCGGCCAAGTTCCAACAAGTCGTGCCTCAGTGTTACTCTGTGTTCTTCTGCTGCCAGCCTGGAGGGGCAGCTTTTACAGGCCACAGCAGACGGAGCAGCTCCGCCTCCTCGCCTCCCTCCGCCGCGGCCCAACTGACAGTCAGTGACGCCTCCTTTGGCCTGAGCGCCGCACGGCACACATGTAGGCAGGACAGCCGACGCCAGACAAGACAGAAGCAGCCGCAGGCCCACTGTCCGCACTGTAAGTAAGTAGTAAGTAAGGCCTCCGGACTTACTGCAGTGCAATTTCAATGTGTTACATAATTTAATTAATCACCTTGGTAGGTCTGGCTGGCGGCTGCTGCTACAATGGGGTGTCATCTGCCCCCGCCGGGGGCGGGTGACACCCCATTGTAGCAGCAGCCGCCAGCCAGACCTACCAAGGTGATTAATTAAATTATGTAACACATTGAAATTGCACTGCAGTAAGTCAGTCCAGCGGCCGGGTGACACCCCATCAGACTGGTGTCACCCGGTGCGGCCCGCACCCCCCTTGCAACGCCACTGCTATGACATAGTGGGAATAACTGAGACATGGCTGGATGATAGCTATGGCTGGGCAGTTAATGTACAGGGTTACAGTCTGTTTAGAAAGGATCGTCAAAACCGGAGAGGGGGAGAGGTCTGCCTTTATGTAAAGTCCTGTCTAAAGCCCACACTCCGGGAAGATATAAGTGAGGGACATGAACATGTGGAGTCACTGTGGGTAGAGATACATGGAGCTAAAAACAACAATAAATTACTAATAGGAGTTTATTATAAACCACCTAATATACCTGAGTCCACAGAAAATCTATTACTAAATAAAATAGAAGAGGTAACAAATCATAATGAGGTCGTTAGTATGGGGGACTTCAACTACCCAGATATAGACTGGGAAACTGAAACCTGTACATGTGGTATGCCAGACCAAACAGGGGAATTACACGTGAGGTCACGGTGTGAGCAATAGGTGGGCCGAGGTAAATACAGTTCTGGTTACTCAGGGTTGCGTCGTCCCTGGGCAGGCTCGCATAAGTGAAAAGGAGAATGGCACAAGGATTCTCTGGGGCACACTCTCGTGTAAGGGACACTGGCCAGATGGTGGTTTGAGGTGCCCTTGGTGGTCTGTATTAATATGCCAGTGGCAAGGTCCCTTGTAGTCGTGACGCCAGTACCTTTTGTGGTGGTACAACCATTTACTGTAGTGTTAATCGAGGAACTGAAGACTGAGACAAGGATGGTGTAATTCAAATTATAACTTTTATTGAACGTTGCTCCTGTTAACAATCCCATCCAATTTATAAAACAGTCCTTTGTACATCCCAGTATAAAATACAGTCTCATGCATACAGGGGTAGGGTAATGTAAATTCTCAGAAGGAAACAGGCCCTTGTCCTAAATATACAGTATATGCAAGAAAGCTACTGCTTCAGACTAGGCTTTGAAGAAATAAAAGTCTTTGGCTGGTAAAAACTCTTGCATGATCATAACCTTAATGAAGGTGCTTTTCTGAATCCTTGAACCTGTATTTTCCAGTGTTTTCTGACAGATAGCCAATCTGTCCTCAGGGTTTAAACTGGAAGGTGTGGATGCCAGAAGCTGTGTCCTACACCTGGTTGCAAAGGTGCCTGGGAAGCTCTTAAGTATGGCCGTGTGCTATCCTTTGACTTTAAGACAATATCAAAATCCCCTTGAATACTTGCTTTAGTAGCTGGACACCGGCTTTAACCCAGGCTGTGGAGACAACAGGGAGATAGTAGAGAGGCAGGAGGCCTCCCTCCAGCAGGCATCTACTTCGTGGCTGCTCTCTGACTAAACTTCAGGGAAAGACTGCCTAACTTGGGCCTGAGCGAAGCTATATATATATATATATATATATATATATATATATATATATGTCTCAGCTGCGTTAATTGTAAACATATTTGGAAGGGCAAGACTTTTGTATATCCCACGACGGATGTGAGGTATCCCATTTCTTTTTACCTCACATGTAATTCCAACTTTGTGATTTATGCCTTAAGCTGCCCTTGCAAATTATTATACGTAGGTGAGACATCAACTGATCTCAAAACCTGTCTAAACAACCATCGATCTACCATCAGGAAGAAACGTCAGGATTTACCTATTCCTAAACATTTTGTAGAGCTGAATCATTCAGAGAAACAATTAAAATGTTGGATAATTGATCATATTTCTCTACCTAGACGTAGAGGTAACAGAATCTTGCTATTAAAAAAGAAGGAATTGTTTTGGATACATATATTAAATACCTTGAGACCTAATGGTCTGAATATTGATTATAATCTAGGGGTATTTTCTTAAGGAAATGGTTTACCCAATAATGTCCCTTGGCATTTTTTGTTTTGTCTTTGTCCTGTAGTGGTGATGGATGTTAAACATAAGTTTTTATATAAGATCTTACTCATGATCCTACTTTCTTTCTCTTGTAGAATTTTTGATGAAAGATGTGGAGCAATATGGAGAAGACATTAGCATACTATATGGATGAACATCGTTATCCCATGCCTGTCTAGTATAATTATGTTATGGTTATTTCTTTACTTGTGCTATTGTCCAGGTTGAGCCTTGATATATATTTGTATATGCTGTACAATGTATCCCATAGTTGTCAGGAGAACCCTATTCTTGGATATGTCAGGAGGCGTGTACGGGGCGGCGCTTGAATGCGCGATTGGCACGGCAGTGCCGATCGGGCTCATATTGCATGCCTATCATTAGGATGGTGTACCCCCTTGATCAGGAGTGTCCACTTCCTATTTTTGCTTCCTGCTAGCTGTTATTACAATAATATTACAACTTGGGTTGATTTTGCCAATATCCAATATGGCGCTCCCCGACATGTCATAGGGGCATGCGCGTTGGAACACTGGCAGCAGCTTCCAGTCTGGCCGCGTCCGAATGGGGAGGAGATGTGCGAGACGTCCACCTCGGGCACGGCATGACATCATACTGTTAAGACGCAACCTGGCGCCTGTGCATTGCTAGTTGTCAGATGCCAGGTTTGGCCATTGACCCCATCTGGATGTACGATGGTTCTATGTGGTATGTTACTGATCTTATCCTTTTGCTCCTCCTGTTTTTATTCTAATTTCATTGTTATGATACACAGCAGCTGATTTATATTGGTGTCATTTATGGATTTTATTCATTGTTTGCACTATATTATTATCAACTTTTGTAATTTACATGTAATCATGTGTCTTATAATTATTACTACACACTGTATCATGTTATATCACATTGTATTCACTTTTTTATGCATTTATACTATCATTAGTATTTTATACTATGATTATGTTGATTGATTGCACCACCCCCTAATCATGTTTGTCTATTTACACATTATATTACACTTATGGTTTATGCTTGAGAAAGGCTCTGTGTTCGAGCCGAAACGTTGCCTCACTGTGCCACTGTGGCTGAATAAATTACGGTTTTCTATTTGGAAGTGCTGTCCTTCTACATTTTTGGGTAAGAACTTACACTCTGGGACATGCCCCATCTTGTGGAGAAACTAGTGTAGTGCACCCTAACTAGGCCTGTTTAAAGGATCTTACATGTGGAATCACATTGTGACATGGGAGAATATGACATGAGATGAATTACAGCATACAGGCATAATACAAGACATTAAGACATAATAAAACAAGTTTGCGGTGACCACAATCACGTAGTGGGACACTGCATACATTTCATAAAGGAAAAAGGTTCTTGGCAATAACCAAAGACAACTACATTTCCCAATTGGTTCAGGACACGACTAGAGGGACAGCCATACTGGACTTAGTATTAACCAATAGACCTGAGAGAACAACAGATGCGCAGGTTGGTGGACACCTGGGAAATAGTGACCATAAAATAATGACCTTCCAATTGTCATTTAAAAGAGTGTTTCTTCAGGGAGAAACAAAAATACCAAACTTTAAAAAAGCTACATTTTGCCAACTAAGAGAGGCCATAGGCTTAACTAACTGGGAAAAAGTCCTCAAAAAAATAAATAAAATACAGCCACAAAATGGGATAGTTTGCAAAAGCATCCTAAAATCTAATTGTGAGAGGTACATACCTTATGGGAATAAAAGGAACAAGAAACAAACAATGTGGATAAATCGAAATGTAAAGAATGCAATAAATGGCAAAAAGAAAGCATTTAAATCACTAAAACAGCAGGGTAAAAATTAGAATATGTAAAAGACAAATAAAAGCAGCCAAACTAGAGACGAGAGATTAATTGCCAAAAAGAGTAAGACTTACCCTAAAATGTTCTTCAATTATATAAATGGTAAAAAGTATAAATCTGAACATGTTGGCCCTTTACAGAGTGATGACGGGGGAGTTGCAGAGAGCGATGAAGAGAAAGCAAAGCTATTTAATATTTTTTTCTCCACTGTAGTCACTGAAAAAAATAAACTGTCAGATTAAATGCAGAATGTAAAAGTAAGTTCCCCATTAAAAGTGCCCTGTCTGACCCAGGAAGAATTACAGCGGCGTCTTAAAAAGATTAAAATAGACAAATCATCGGGCCCAGGTGGCATACACCCCCCCCCCCCCCCCGTATCCTAAGAGAATTAAGTAATGTCATAGCCAGACCCTTAGTACTGATATTTGAGGACTCTATACTGACAGGGAGTGTTCCACAAGATTGCCGCATAGCAAATGTGGTGCCAATATTCAAAAAGGGTTAAAAAACAGAGCCCGGAAACTATAGGCCGGTAAGTTTAACATCTATTGTGGGTAAACTGTTTGAAGGTTTTCTAAGAGATGCTATCTTGGAGTACCTCAATGAAAATAAGCAAATAACGCTATATCATCTTGGCTTCATTAGGGATCGGTCATGCCAAACTAATTTAACCAGTTTCTATGAGGAGGTAAGTTCTAGACTTGACAGCGGCGAATCAATGGACGTCGTATATCTGGACTTCTCCAAAGCATTTGAAACTGTACCACATAAAAGGTTAGTATATAAAATGAAAATGCTTGGACTGTGGGAAAGTGACTGTATGTGGGTAAGTAACTGGCTCAGTGATAGAAAACAGCAGCTGCTGCCAAGGCCAATAAGATAATAGGTTGCATCAAAAGGGGCATAGATGCCCGTGATGAGAACATAGTCCTGTCACTTTACAAATCACTAGTCAGACCACGCATGGAGTACTGTGTACAGTTCTGGGCTCCTGTAAACAAGGCAGACATAGCAGAGCTAGAGAGGTTTCAGAGGAGGGCAACTAAAGTAATAACTGGAATGGGTGGACTACAGTACCCAGAGAGATGATCAAAATTAGGGTTATTCACTTTAGAAAAAAGACGACTCAGAGGAGATCTAATAACTATATATAAATATATCAGGGGTCAGTACAGAGATCTCTCCCATCATCTATTTATCCCCAGGACTGTGACTGTGACGAGGGGACATCCTCTGCGTCTGGAGGAAAGGTTTGTACACAAACATAGAAGAGGATTCTTTACGGTAAGAGCAGTGAGACTATGGAACTCTCTGCCTGAGGAGGTGGAGTTCACTAAAAGAGTTCAAGAGGGGCCTGGATGTATTTCTGGAGTGTAATAATATTACAGGCTATAGCTACTAGAGAGGGGTCATTGATCCAGGGAGTTATTCTGATTGCCTGATTTGAGTCGGGAAGGATTTTTTCCCCCCTAAAGTGGGGAAAATTGACTTCTACCTCACAGGGATTTTTTTCCCTTCCTCTGGATCAACTTGCAGGATAACAGGCTGAACTGAATGAACAGATGTCTTTTTTCAGTCTTATAAACTATGTAACTATGTGACCTGACCTTTGGCTTGCACATATTTGTGTTTCTTATATCGAAGGCTGGTCTTTCTTTTACCAGATGTTGTCTATTGTTGTATTGTTAACCTAGGTACTACGGCTATGCCATGCAAGTTACACGACAAAAGAGTGTTTCACTTTCACTCTCATCAATGTGACTGAATTCACTTGAAAAGGACTTTTCTTGTCTACGTTGTAGATCTTTCGACTGTTGACCTTCAAAACTCTTTTTAATGCTCCCGCTTTTGTTCCTGCTTATCACAGAGAGATATTTCTTTCTAATATTCTGTAGCAGCACTTGAGCAGGCACTGGATTCTTGGAATGATGGCAACTCTTACAGTCATACCTTCATGTTTAATTAATTTCTCCCAGTCTTTTACAATGTAGTCACGTGGTTACTCGCCTTTTTCTCATTGTAACTCTCAGTATAGATGCACTGCCAGGGGCACACAGTGGTAGCAGTCTCACCTAGTCTCTGCCACATTAGAAGACACAAGTATTACAATTGGAACATGACAGCTGGAGGTCCTGTTACAGATTTTGAATTGGACCCAAGGAGCTTCAGTTTACACCTCTGCACATTGTGGTCTAATGCAAACTATTTTGTTTAATAAGTTATTGATAATATGAAGAAAAACATTTAGAGGGGGTCCCCAGGACTGTAATCTTGATAACCTATCCTTAGGGTAGGTCATCAACATCCGATTGGTAGACATCTAACTTCCATGGGAGCAGTATTGCAGTACCCTTAACTTCCACTATCCAGTATAGAGGGAGAGCGGCTGCACATGCACGGCCACCCTCCATTCACCACTATAGGAATTTGGCTCGGCTATATCAATAAGTCCCATAGTTATTAATCAAGAGGTGACCATGCTTGAGTAGCTTGTTTTCCATTCACTTCTATAGCTTTTCAAAAATAGTGTGCTATTTTTGGATGTCTCATAGCGGGCAATGGAGAGGACACTGTGCATGTGTGGTATGCCCGTCCTAACTTCATGGGCCCCATTCTGGAGATAGGATTAGGTCCTAGAGGAGGAACCTGCACCTATCTGACATTTGTGTCATATCCTAGCAATGGGAATACCCTTTTAACTAGTTCAGTCATCTATTTTGCCTATATTGTATGACATTAAAGGTGTTATCCAATAGTACTAATACTCCCCACAATGCCTGGGCTCTCCCTATAGATAATACTTACCTGGTCGCCGGCAACCTGCGTCCCTCCAGATCCCTGCACAGCCCGTGCTGGGATCCGGAGGGACGCGGGTGCTAGGGACCATGTAAATATCATCATAGGAGGGGATCTGGGCATTGTGGGGGGTATTTGTACTATTGGTTAACCCCTTTAGTCTAAAGGGGTTTTCCAGGATGCATTAATCAGTTTTCTCTAAGGCCTCTTGCACACGAATGTGTGCTGCAAGTGCCCCTGCCGCCGACCGCAAATTGCGGTCCTCAATGCATTGGCACCAACCGTGGGCCAGCTGCATGCGGATCGGAATGGAAGCACGGAACAGAACCCCAAGGAAGCACTCTGTAGTGCTTCCATTCCGCACCGCATCTCCAGATTTGCAGACCTATTCATCCGTGATGTGGAATGCACACGGCCAGTGTCCCGTGTATTGCGGACCAGCCTATGCAGGCCGCAATACGGCCACAGAGGACACACGGTTGTGTGCAAGAGGCCTAACTCTAATATGCAGCCATCTCTCAGTTTTTAATTTACTTTATTCACAATTTCTGTCCCTATTTCCCAATATGGAATCCAGTCTTGTGACCCCATCCGTTCTCCTCTCTCCAACTTTCTCTGACTTCATATCCATTTGCTTGCACTCTGGTCTTCTTGTTGGTGCTGTGTTCTGGAACATAACCGCCCATCTAATTAGCATGGGCAGGGGGTAGTCTTGTCATCCGATCCTCCTGTTTGCAAGTAGAGAAGCAGGGAATATCTGGCGCATGCGCTCTTCAGCACTGTTAAAGAGGACCTTTCATGGTTATTTATTAATTGAGATAAATGCCTTTATTTGCTGCCACCCTGCCTGTTTTTTAAATAAAATATCGCTCCTGCGCCCCGCTGTGCCCCTCTGTAGTTTTCCCGCTCAGTATGCTAATACTGAGCATCCATCGGTACAGGGAGGAGGAGACGCCAGGGTTTCTCAATGGGCGTCTCCTTCTTCCTGGCTGTGCCGCGATCCAGTCACAGCGGAGAGCGTCACAACCATGGAGAAGGTGAGATTCTTTTCTCCCTGGCTGTGACGCTCTCCACTGTGATTGGATCGCGGCACAGCCAGGGAGAAGGAGACGCCCATTGACAATCCCTGGCGTCTCCTCCTCCCTGTGCCGATGCTCAGTATTAGCATACTAAGCAGGAAAACTATGGGGGAACACAGCGGGGCGCAGGGGCGATATTTAAAAAAAAACTGTAAAGCTAGTAAAGGTATTTATTTCATTTAATAAAAAAACATGAAAGGTCCTCTTTAAACAGACGTGTCTGCAGGTGTGTATAGCTTCTCTATAGGGATAGTCTTACTAATTAGTTGCATGTTCACCCTCTGAAACACAACAGAAATGAAAAGACCTGGCTGCTAGAAATGGATGTGACGTCAAAGGCAGTTGGAGAGAGGAGAACAGATGGAGTCACGTGTGTGCATTCTGAATCAGGCAACTGGGGCAGAAATGGTAACTACACCACATTACATTAAAAAATGGGTGCACACGAGTTGCTTCATCCTGGGAAATACTTTTAAGGACATAGTAAGTGTATGTATTAAAAACTGAGACTCTGAAACGTTCTTTGAAGTTGGCTATAGTTTTGTGATCCTATTAGTTTATCTCAGTGGTAACATCCTAAACTGATCTTATGTGTTTCAAGATGAGTCTGTGGAGACATAATGTGATTTGACAAAGTTTGCAATACCGTTATCTTTCCGGTGTAATGTTATACTTCCCTACTTCGTGAGATTTCCCTACCCTCGTCACTTCCGGTCGCACCGGACATGACGTGAGGAGGTGTGCAGCGCCGCGCAGGCGCACAACGACTGGTTAGGGAAATTTCACAGCAGAGTGCGCATGCGCCGGGAGCCTCGCCTACTGTTAGGGTAGGGAAAAAATATGGGCCAGTGCGCAGGCACGGTGATCGAATGGATGTTCTCAGCTGGACACCGGCCGACACTGCTCATGCGCCGGGAGCCTCACTAGCGGTTAGGGAAAAATTACGTACGGGCCAGTGCTTTTTCCCTACCCTAACCGCTGGTGAGGCTCATGCGCAGTTTCGGCCGGTCTCCAGCTGAGAACATCCTTTCGATCATCGCGCCTGCGCACTGGCCCATAATTTTTCCCTACCCTAACTGCCGGCGAGGCTCCCGGCGCATGCGCACTCTGCTGTAAAATTTCCCTAACCCGTCGCTGTGCGCCTTCACAGCGCTGCAGGCTCCCGGCGCATGCGCACTCTGCTGTTAAATTTCCCTAACCCATCGTTGTGCGCCTGTGCACTTCCTCACGTCATGTCCGGTGCGACCGGAAGTGACGAGGGTACGGAAAGCTCACGAAGTACGAAAGTATAATGTTACACCGACAGTCCAGAATATAGAGCATGCATGCAAATACATGTGAGGTTCTGTACCTCAGAACTAGAGATGAGCGAATCAAAGTTGATCAAGTGGAATTCGATCTGAATTTCAGGAAAAATTCTATTCACTCCGAATTTCCTCACGCTTTGTGGTAATGAATCGCCTAAAATGGCTGCTGCAGGTGTTAGGACATGGAGCAAAGAACTCTGGGAATGAGGGATCACCCACAATGCCATTCATGCAGCCAATTAGCAGCCAGCCAGCCCTGTGATGTCACAGCCCTATAAATAGCCTCAGCCATCTTGGATTCAGCCATTTTCCAGTGTACTTAGTGCAGAGAGAGATATCAGCAGGTGCTAGAGACAGTGGTAGAAAAGACTTTAAAACTTTTATTTTGCTGTATAGAAGTTGAGGGAAAGTATATGGAGGAATCATTCCACAATATTGAAGCAGAACAGGGTTCAGTAGGAGAGGTTACAGCCTGGGTAATAGGAACAATCCTATTACACCTTGCTGCACTGACTGGGCACCCAAATTGCCATTATACAGCTCTGTAATTCCAGCAAACCGTTCTTGTTATTGGGGTGTAAGTGCTGTTTGATACAGCCATTAACAGGGTTTATTACAAGGAAAGATTTCTGTCTTTTTTGCACTTGTGAGGTGCAGTTATATGTTCTAAAGCATAGTTGTTTTAGAGGGGGGGAAAAAGGGCTAATTAGCAATTGTGTGGTGAAGTGAGAAAATTACAGCCCTTTTTGGCGTGTATTTAGTAGAAAAAAATATTTATTATTTGCCGTTCAGTGGTGCAGTTACAGTATATGTTCTAAAGCCCTTTTTGGTGTGTATTAGTGGCACAAAAAAAAGTATTTACCGTTGTGTGGTGAAATGAGAAAATTACAGCCCTTTGGCCTGAAGTCAGCAGGGTGGCAATAAAAATATATTTGTCATTCAGCTGTGCAGTTATATGTTCTAAAGCCCTTTTTGGCGTGTATTAGTGGCACAAAAAAAAGTATTTGCCGTTGTGTGGTGAAGTAAGAAAATTAAAGCCCTTTGGCCTGGAGTCAGCAGGGTGGCAGCAGTGGGAGATCGGGAGCCAAACATGCCTGGGGTAGACCATTCTCTTCGCAGGAGCCTCCCTGCCCGGAAAGTAGTGGTGCAAGGGTCCACGGAAGCAGTGGCAGTAGCAGTGCAACACGCCAGACCTGCAGGGTATAGCGAAGTGAGGTCACGGTTATGGGCAATCGAGGGTTACTCACTGTATTGGAGAACCCTGGGCAGGCATGTGCCAGTGAAGGAGAGGTAGACACGGTTCCTCTGGGGCACACTCTGGATGGAGGGACCAGGCCTGATGGTGGATGAGGTGCCCTGGATGTTACGGGTATTTTGAGTGCCTGGGGCAAGGTCCCTTTAAGGTTCGTGACGCCAGTGCCTTTGACGGTGGCACACCGGTTGATAGTTGGAATAATTGAGGTGCACAGGTAGTATAGTGAACCAAACGTAACTTTACTGAACAGTCCAACTTTATACATCAGATGGTAACACAGTCTCTTAGAATCACAGCTTCACAAGTAGGCTTACTCCACAAAATGGCAGGTATTAATTATGCAAGATACGCAGAGGGTAAATCCACAATACACTCAGAATCAGGTTGTACCTTTCCTCAGAAATAGCGTACACTGTTCTTTCTAGAACTCCTGTCTGGCTTTCTATCCCAAGGCCTGGATGCCTAAATGGTGGCTTAAATCCTTGGTAAATATCTCTTCCTCAGGTATTAATTAAATCCTTGCTTTACTTTCTGAAGCATCTGCCCATCAGGGTTACTTATCTTTCCCTGGAATTTCCTTACTTGGCTGGTGATTGACTGTGGGTTTCTCCCAGGAGGTTCTGTCCTGCTACTGGGGTGACTTCAGAGCTAACTAAGGCTCTCTTGGCTTCAGGCAGGCTGGATCTCCTCACTAGCCTCCTGATCATAGCTAGCAGCCAGCGCTATCAAGCTGCATGTCAGGAGCAGGCTTTCTAACCTCTGTCTTCTCAGACTCCTGACTCTGCACACCCTCTCCCTGTCTGGGCCTGGACATTTATACGAGGGGCTCCCTATCTCCCTCCAGTGTCTGGGATGTTTAACTACACCCAACTAGGCCTGCTATTGCATCATACAGGGGTACATTGCATATAAAAACACATTAGAACATACATTAAATGCACAATTAAATATTTATATTTTTTAGGAATATTTCTGTTCCTTGTGAGCAGGAGTAAGGCGCACACCAATTGACCCTTGTGTAGTGCCCACCCCTACCTAGTGGGACACTACATACAACCACGCTATAACGTTGCCCGTCCTCGGCGCAACATGGAGGGGGCCCTGCACAGCTGGATACTGCACCTGTAATAGAAGAATAATGCAAAGCAGGAAAATACATCTACATTTGCGAAAAATACATTATATGCATATATCAGGCAGTTCCACTGGCTTAGGAACAAGTAACGGTGAAAAGGGGCGTCGTTCTCTTCTCTCAGGATCATGTAAGGGAACAGGGGGCTGACCTGGCACAGCGTAACAATAAATACCAGGATAGTCCATAATAATACTTTCAAGTGCAAATTGTCCATAATAGAACAGTTGTAGTCCATAGAAAATGTAAAAACATTAAATAACAATTCTTGGAGGCTCAAAGCATATAAAATGAGTCCGTACCCAGGTTCTTTTCTCTTCACCAGTAAGGATTTCACAGACAGCAAAACAAGAGGAATAGGATCACAGAGGCTCGCATATGGTGGAGTCCATCTCTGGGCACATTTCTTTAAAATAGTAGCAAAATCTCAGAGGCTCATGTGCATTTGAGTCTATCCCTGGGCGCAATTCATGGAATTTAAGTTGCATAATAAAATGGCAGCACATAAAATAGTCCACATTATTCAAATGGCATCCATATAGAAATAAGTGCTGTAATACCCTTAATCAACCTGAAAAGGGGGTGAAAGGGTTAAAGGTGCAACATATAAATAGGCACAACTGGATTCAAATATTTCAGAAGCAGGCAGGAGGTCCTGTAAAACAAGATGGCCTTGCTGCACGGTATTTAAGTGGTTTGCCGCCTCCACTGAGCCGTGGGTAACTGGCAGCAGCAACAGAGGGCCAAAACAATGAAGGACTCCTGTCCTGAAAGGGTTAAATCTTCTTTATAGGGTCCCTTGACAAAATAAATCAAACATCAAGGGCCTAGCAGGCCAATTCACAGGGGCATGTCATATCCACTTGGCATCTCAGTGGTGCTCCCTGGCTCCATTTGTATATTGGGCCTGTACTGAGGATCAACAGACGGATGTGCCCACAACACAGTATTGGGGGGAAACTGCAGCATGAATGGACCCCTAATAGGTATAGGCACCATAGGCCTAGGGGTAATCAAAGTTGCTGACCGCATCGGTGCAGGCATGACAATAGTGGGCTGCTGCACTGGCCTGGGTACCGCTGCTGCAAGCGGTCCGGTGGGTTCCTGGACGACTGGCTCTGTGCGCCGGTGCACAGCGTAGGAAGACCTCACCGCAGGTGCCGATACTAAGGAGGGCCGGCTGGAAGGGACAGGTACTCTCACCTTAGACCCGGAGACGTCCGAGTCCTTAAGTCCACTTTCTTTTAGGTCAGGTGGAGTCTGGATCCTGGCGGAGGCAATCTGGCGTAGCTCCCGTAGTTTCATCTCCAGCCGCACTAAATCTTTCTGCATCTTGTAGTTCACGGACAGTTTTCTCCCTGCGAGGCAGCTCAGGTGAGGGCCATGGGCTAACCCTCTTCTCCACCACTGTTGGTTGCCAAAATACATTCGGGCCAATGAAAGAGCCCCGTTCCTGAAAGGCATGATGGGCCGGTTCTGGAGAGCACACAGGTTCGCGCTCGCAGCCAGGGTGGTCCTGATCAAGGTCCCAGTCCTCCGTTTTCTTTTTAGGACGGGACACGGCAGTGGCGCAGGGGCCTCGCAGGCCCTCAGCAGGGGTGAACTCGACCTCCTCTCCCTCGCTGAGGTTATGCAAATGTTCTGGGAGGTAGCTCCGCTTGACGGACCTCCGATTGACATATAAGTCTCTTCCAGTAAGATAGTCCTTTATGAAACCGAAGCCTCGGTCCTTGTCAAAGGCCACAACTAACCCCATTCTCCTTTCCAGGCGGGGTTGGGTGTCAGTGTGGCACTCGTGAACGGTCTTTGCCAGTTCTTCGTAGTAGATTTTAGTTTTAGTAGTCTTCTTTATTGTGGCCTCCCGAATCTCTGCCATCAACGCTGACCACTTAAACGAGGGCTGGAAAAAGTCTCTCCAGGAGCCATAGTAGGTCTCCGGTTGCGTCCTCGGTGGCGGGCAGGCGGGTCTCTCCGGTCCCGGAGAGTAGGCCGGTGGAGCGTCCTCTTGCTCTACACCAACAATGTTAATTGTTAACAGATCAGGCGCAGACATCTCAGCAGAGCAGTCCTCACTCCTCAACATGCTCGATCCTTCTCTGGAGAGCGACAGGGTGGCGCCAACAATTGCAGACAGATCCTCCCATTGCACTGGGAGGCCGCCCCCCAGGTACTCCAGTATGGGGGAGGCGGAGTCCATTTCAGCAGACATGCAAATGTCCAGACAGGGCGGTGGCGCCAGCATATAGCCTTCCCGCACTTTTCAGCAGAAGGCGCCAATTTTTACCGCCAATTCAGGATGAAGATGACGCAGCAAACAAATCCAATCAAGCTAAGCGGCCATCTTTGTGCAAAATCGCTGTCTATTCACTGACAGCAAGCGGTGGCTTAAATAAGCAGAAAACAGTCCAGATAGCACAATCTTCACACCGCAATTATTACAGTTCACTTTGGCCCAGCAATCTTCAATAAAACAATTGGGGCTTGTCACTTTAAGGCAATTTACAGCACACAGTTTTTGTATCCGCAATGGCGCAGGAATGTTCGTATCCTGTTTGTGACGCCAATTTATGCAACACGCCAGACCTGCAGGGTATAGCGAAGTGAGGTCACGGTTATGGGCAATCGAGGGTTACTCACTGTATTGGAGAACCCTGGGCAGGCATGTGGCAGTGAAGTAGAGGTAGACACGGTTCCTCTGGGGCACACTCTGGATGGAGGGACCAGGCCTGATGGTGGATGAGGTGCCCTGGATGTTACGGGTATTTTGAGCGCCTGGGGCAAGGTCCCTTTAAGGTTCGTGATGCCAGTGCCTTTGACGGTGGCACACCGGTTGATAGTTGGAATAATTGAGGTGCACAGGTAGTATAGTGAACCAAACGTTACTTTACTGAACAGTCCAACTTTGTACATGAGATGGTAACACAGTCTCTTAGAATCACAGCTTCACAAGTAGGCTTACTCCACAAAATGGCAGGTATTAATTATGCAAGATACGCAGAGGGTAAATTCACAATGCACTCAGAAACAGGTTGTACCTTTCCTCAGAAATAGCGTACACTGTTCTTTCTAGAACTCCTGTCTGGCTTTCTATCCCAGGGCCTGGATGCCTAAATGGTGGCTTAAATCCTTGGTAAATATCTCTTCCTCAGGTATTAATTAAATCCTTGCTTTACTTTCTAAAGCATCTGCCCATCAGGGTTACTTACCATATTTTTCGCCCTATAAGACGCACCGGCCCATAAGACGCACCTAGGTTTTTAAGGAGGAAAAAAATAATAAAAAATTTTTTAACCAAAAGGTGTGCCTAATAGTGTTATGTGGGATCTGGGGATGGCACTGTTATGGGGGGGTCGGTGGATGGCATTGTTATGGGGGGTCGGTGGATGGCATTGTTATGGGGTTCTGTGGATGGCACGGTTATGGGGATCTGTGGATGGCACTGTTATGGGGATCTGTGGATGGCACTGTTATGGGGATCTGTGGATGGCACTGTTATGGGGGGTCGGTGGATGGCACGGTTATGGGGGTCTGTGGATGGCACGGTTATGGGGATCTGTGGATGGCACTGTTATGGGGGGTCCGTGGATGGCATTGTTATGGGGGTCCGTGGATGGCATTGTTATGGGGGTCTGTGGATGGCACGGTTATGGGGATCTGTGGATGGCACGGTTATGGGGATCTGTGGATGGCACGGTTATGGGGGGCACTGTGGATGGCACTGTTATTGGGGACTGTGGATGGCACTGTTATGGGGGGCACTGTGGATGGCACTGTTATTGGGGACTGTGGATGGCACTGTTATGGGGGATCTGTTGATGACACATAAATAGCATTTTATGCTATGTGTCATCCACAAATCCCCATAACAGTGCTATCCATAGAATGACCCCCAATAGGGAGGAGGGGCCGGCATCTAGCTCTGTAATTACAGCGGGCCCGGTGAAGTCACTGTATTCTGCTACACCGGGCCCGCTCACTGTAGGAATCCTGACAGCAGACAATGCTGTATGCTGATTAAGGTACCGTAACAGTAGTCTTTTATGCAGCCTGTACTTACGATACTAACTTTCCGGCAGGCAACAGGCAGGAGGCTGAGCTGGCGGGCGGGCGCTGAAAACGTAACTAACTATGTCACGCGCCGGCTCTCTCTTCTTCATTCATAAAGTGGGCGGAGCCGGCGCGTGACATAGTGAGTTACGTTGTCAGCGCCCGCCCCCCAGCTCAGCCTCCTGCCTGCTGGCTGCCGGAAAGTTAGTATCGTAAGTACAGGCTGCATAAAAGACTACTGTTAGCATTGCCTGCAGTTAGGATTCCTACAGTGAGCGGGCCTGGTGTAGCAGAATACAGTGACTGCACCGGGCCCGCTGTAGTTACAGAGCTGGATGCCGGCCCCTCCTCCCTCATCCATGCCTACTAATACACCCGCCACCGCGCTGCGCAGCATGCGGTCGGCGGTATACAAACTGAAGTATTCGCCACATAAGACGCACTGCCTTCCCCCCCCCCCCAATTTTGGGGGGGAAAAAGTGCGTCTTATAGGGCGAAAAATACGGTATCTTTCCCTGGGATTTCCTTACTTGTTTGGTGGATGACTGTGGGTTTCTCCCAGGAGGTTCTGTCCTGCTACTGGGGTGACTTCAGAGCTAACTAAGGCTCTCTTGGCTTCAGGCAGGCTGGATCTCCTCACTAGCCTCCTGGTCATAGCTAGCAGCCAGGGCTATCAAGCTGCATGTCAGGAGGAGGCTTTCTAACCTCTGCCTTCTCAGACTCCTGACTCTGCACTAACTCTCCCTGTCTAGGCCGGGACATTTATACTAGGGGCTCCCTATCTCCCTCTAGTGTCTGGGATGTCTAACCACACCCAACTAGGCCTGCTATTGCATCATACAGGGGTACATTGCATATAAAAACACATTAGAACATACATTAAATGCACAATTAAATATAACATTTCTGTTCCTTGTGAGCAGGAGTAACACGCACACCAATTGACCCTTGTGTAGTGCCCACCCCTACCTAGTGGGACACTACAGCAGTAAGTCATTGCTGAGTGTTCGGGGTAAAATCACCTACTCGGCGGTGTGGCAGTTTTTTGTTAAGCCGCCAGAGGAGATGAACATGGCGATTTGTAGAATCTGTGAGCACAAGGTGAAACGCTGCCAGGGTACTAATGTTGGCACCACGGCCCTGCGTCAACATATGCAGCGTCGCCATAAAGTGGCCTGGGGGAACTGTGGCTTCGATATGGTGGTCCAGCCTGCCGCAGCAACTGCTGCATCACCCAGTGGCACGCACCTGATTTTAGGCAGTCAATGCTCCACCACCTCAGCCGAAGGGAGCTGTCTGTCCTTCCCATCATCTGCTAGTCCTGATGCTCTGCCTCCTCGTCAGTCATTCCGTCAGCAATCGATCACCGAAGCGATTGCCAAGAGACAACAGTATGCGTGCACTCATCCAACGGAGTAGAAGCTGAATGTGCTCCTGGCCAAGTTGCTGGTGCTTCTCTTTCGAAGTGGTGGACTCTGCACCTTCCAGAGAGCTGATGGCTTGTGCCGAGCCAAGGTGGAGAGTCCCAAGCCATCATTTCTTTGCCAAAAAGGCAGCACCAGCCCTACACACACATGTAGAGCAGAAGGTGGGCCAGTCCTTGAGCCAGTCGGTGTCTGCCAAAGTGCATGGCAGCACCGACATGTGAATCTGTAACTACGGTCAGAAACAATACATGTCTTTTACAGCCCACTGGGTGAATGTGGTCCCTGCACAGCCACACCAGCAACTTGGCCAGGTGACGGTGCTTCTGCCTCCACGTTCTCATGCCGTTGGTCCTGCGACAATGTCCGCCTCTGATTCCTCAGCCTCCACTGCACAGACAATTCACAGTGCCCCTCCAGCATACCACATGTGCAGGGCATGGCGGTGTCATGATGTTCTGCACCTCATTTGCCTGGGCGAACGGAGTCACACAGAGGAGGAATTGCACCGTGTCCTTCATCAAGAAATTTGAAATCCTGGCTTTCTCCGCAACAACTCAAACGCCCTTTTTTTTTATTTGTTTAGAATTTTCCGCCAAATAGATGACAAAGAAGAGGAAACTCTCTCCTCTTCAGATATACCAGAAGTCTCATTACCAGAAAATGTGCTAAAATGCGGATGGAACTCATATAACCCCAAAAACGGCGACTTATCAGTGGACTCCTGCCTACGGTTATTTATGGCAAACTCGGCCAAAGACAAAAATGAAGACCACTTCTCCTGATTCTCTGAGATAAAACATCTCAAATAAGTCTACAGATTCTGGTTAGTGCGTTCAGTCTGTCCGTTCGACTGAGGACAATTGTACCCCCAGGCAAGTACAGAAAGCCTTCCAGAATCTGGAAACAAACTAAGTCCGCCTATTAGACACCGCATCCGAGGGAATACCATGTAGCTTCAACTATAAAGTTACTTCAGCTATAAAGTGCAACATATCTCTGAAGCGATCAACAACCACCCAAAAAAAATTCCTGAGGAATTCGGCAGATCTGTGATAAAGTCCATGGAGTCCAAGGTCGGGACGGGATGTACAATGGAAGTAGAGTTCCTGAAGGACGAGTATGTGTCACCTTAGCACGTGCACAAGTACCACAAGCTGACACATAGCCCTCAACACATTTACGCAACCCCGGCCACCAGAATCTATGAGAAATAAGATCGACCGTGGATCTGCTCCCATGTTCCTCGAACACCTTGTGTCGTAATTTGGAAGGAACAAATAACTTCCCCGGAGGACAGGAATCCAGTGCAACTCCCTGGGCCTCCCACACCTCTGCCTCAAGATTGGGATAAAGGGTGGATATTACGACTCCTTCAGGCAAAATCGGACCAGGATCTTCCAAATCACCGGCCCCCACCCCTTCCCCCCGGAAAGCTACGCGACAACGCATCCACCTTGACGTTCTTAATCCCAGGGGGCGATAAGTGACCACAAAATGAAATCTGCTAAAAAACGATGACCATTTGGTCTGCCTTGGGTTCAGATGTTTAGCTAACTCCAGGTAAGCCATATTTGTGTGATTGGTAATCACTGTAATCGGATGAATCGCTCCTTCTAATCAATAACGCAACTCCTTAAAAAGTTAACTTAATTGCCAGCAACTCTCTATTAGCCACGTCATAATTCCTCTCTGCAGCCGAGAGTTTCTTAGAGAAGAAAGCACATGGGCGCCATTTACTAGGTGAAGGACCCTGCGACAAAACTGCTCCCTACCTCGGATGTGTCCACTTCCACAATGAATTGTTGTGACACATCAGGTTGCACCAGTATAGGAGCAGAAGCAAAACACTCCTTCAGCACAGAAAAGGCTTGTAATGCCGCATCATACCAGACAGAGACCCCAGAACCTTTCTTAGTCATGTCCATCAAAGGTTTGACCACAGTCGAGTAGTTCAAAATAAATTTACGCTAGTTGTTAGTGAACCCCAAAAAAAGGCATAAGCGATTTCAGATTTTCGGGTCAATCCCAGTCCAACACAGCAAGAACCTTTTCAGGATCCATACGAAAACCTAAAGATGAGAGTAGGTAACCCAGGAATTGCACTTCCGGAACCTCAAATACACACTTTTCCATCTTAGCATACAATTTATTCTCTCATATGATCTGTAACACGTGATCCTGATTCTTGTCAGGAGAATAAATTAGAATATCATCCAGATACACCACCACAAACCTGCCCACCAGAGGATGAAAGATATCATTGATAAAATGTTGAAAAACCACAGGGGCATTGGTTAACCCAGAAGGCATGACCATATTCTCAAAATGACATTTGTAGTGTCCCACTAGGTATGGGTGGGCACTACACAAGGGTCAATTGGTGTGCGCATTACTCTTACTCACAAGGAACAGAAATGTCATATTTTATTCTGCATTTAATGTATGTTTTACTGTGTTGTTAGATGCAATGTACCCCTGTCTAATGCAGCAGCAGGCCTAGTTGGGTGTAGTTAGACATCCCAGACACTAGAGGGAGATAGGGAGCCCCTAGTATAAATGTCCAGGCCCAGACAGGGAGAGGCAGTGCAGAGTCAGGAGTCTGAGAAGACAGAGGCCAGTAAGCCTGCTCCTGACATGCAGCTGGATAGCCCTGGCTGCTAGTGATGTCCAGGAGGCTGTTGAGAAGCTCCAGCCTGCCTGAGAACAAGAGAGCCTAAGTTAGCTCTGAAGAGATACCCCAGTTGCAGGATTCAACCTCCTGGGAGAAACCGACAGTTATCCACCTGATAGGAGGAGGCGTCCCAGGGTAAGCCACGTGCCCCTGATAGGCAGAGGAACCTAGGAACCATTGCAAGCAGTATAATACCTGAGGAAGGAAGTAACCAAGGATATAAGCCACCCTTTTAGGCATCCGGGCCTTGGGAATTATCAAGCCAGAGTAGGAGTTCTAGAAAGGACAGTGTAAAAGTGCAACCTGCTGCGGAGTGCTTGTGGAATTTACCCTCAGTGTAACTTGCATGTCTATTGCCTGCCATACTTGTGAATAAGCCCCTTTTGTGGAACTGTAATCTGAAGACTATACTACTCCCTGCTGTACAAAGTTGGATTGTCCAGTAAAGTTTATGTTTGGTTCACTGCATACTTGTGTACCGTTATCTTTCCAACCACCAACCGGCGTGCCACCGGCCAAAGGCACTGGCGTCACGAATACCACAGGGACCTTGCCCCAGGCACACAAAATACCTGTAACATCCAGGGCACCTCAACTACCATCCGGCCTGGTCCCTATCTACAGAGCGTGCCCCAGAGGAACTGTGTCCACCTCTCCTTCACTGCCACGCGCCTGCCCAGGGCTCTTCAAATATAGTGAGTACCCTCGATTGCCCATAACTGTGACCTCACTTCGTCATACCCTGCAGGTCTGGCGTGTTGCATAAATTGGCGTCACGAACAGGATCCGAATATTCCTGCGCCATAGCGGATTTAAAAACTGTGTGCTGAAAATTATCTTAAAGTGACATGCCCCAATTGTTTTATTGAAAATTGCTGGGCCAAAGTGAACTGTAATGATTGCGGTGTGAAGATTGCATTGTATGGACTGTTTTCTGCTTATTTAAGCCACCGCTTGCTGTCAATGAATAGACAGCTATTTTGCTCAAAGATGGCCGCTGAGCTTGCTTGAAATTGTTTGCTGCGTCATCTTCATCATAAATTGGCGGTAAAAATTGGCGCCTTCTGCTAAAAGTGCGGGAAGGCTGTATGCTGGCGCCACCGCCCTGTCTGGACATTTGCATGTCTGCTGTAATGGACTCCGCCTCCCCCATACTGGAGTACCTGGGGGGCGGCCTCCCAGTGCAATGGGAGGATCTGTCTGAACTTATTGGCGCCACCCTGTCGCTCTCCAGAGAAGGATCGAGCATGTTGAGGAGTGAGGACTTTCCTGATGATATGTCCGCGCCTGACTTATTAAACATGAAAGTGACTGGTGTTGAGCGAGAGGACGCTCCACCGGCCTACTCTCCGGGACCGGAGAGACCCGTCTGCCCGCCACCGAGGACGCAACCGGAGACCTATTATGGCTCCTGGAGAGACTTCTTCCAGCCCTCGTTCAAGTGGTCCGCATTGATGGCAGAGATCCGGGAGGCCGCAATTAAGAAGACGACTAAAACCAAGATATACTATGAAGAACTGGCAAAGACCGTTCACGAGTGCCACACTGACACACAACCCCGCCTGGAAAGGAGAATGGGGTTGGTTGTGGCCTTTGACAAGGACCGAGGCTTTGGTTTTATAAAAGACTACCTGACTGGACGAGACTTATATGTCAACAGGAGGTCCGTCAAGCGGAGTTACCTCCCAGAACGTCTGCACAACCTCCGCGAGGGAGAGGAGGTTGAATTTACCCCTGCTGAGGGCCTGCGAGGCCCCTACGCCACTGCCGTGTCCCGTCCTAAGAAGAAGACAGAGGACTGGGACTTTGATGAGGACTACTCTGGCTGCGAGCGTGAGTCTGTGCGCTCTCCGGAGGACAACCCTGGTTGCGAGCGTGAATCTGAATGCTCTCCAGGACCGGCCCATCACGCCTTCCAAGAACGGGGCTCTTTCATTGGCCCAAATGTGTTCTGGCAGCCGACAGTGGTAGAGAAGAGGGTTAGCCCATGGCCCTCACCTGAGTTGCCTCGCAGGGAGAAAACTATCCGTGAGCTTCAGGATGCAGAAAGATTCAGAGCTACCCTGGAGAATATCCGCAGAGGGAGGAAAGCGGACGCCTCACCTGAGCCTGCAGCGGCTGCGCAGGACGAACCACCCACCGCTCCAGTGCCGACGACGACAGCGGAGACCAGCGATCCCGACTCCGAAAGCCTGGACGACCAGATCGTGCGGCTGGAGCTAAAGCTACGGGAGCTACGCCAGACTGCCTCCGCCAGGATCCGAACTCCACCTGGCCTACAGGAAAGAAGACGTAAGGACTCGGACGTCTCCGGGTCTAAGGTGAGAGTACCTGTCCCTGCCAGTCGTCCCTCCTTAGTGCCGGCACCTGCGGTGGGATCCTCTTACGCTGTGCACCGGCGCACAGAGCCAGTCGTCCCAGAACCCACCGGACCGCTTGCAGCAGCGGTACCCAGGCCAGTGCAGCAGCCTACGATTGTTATGCCTGCTCCGGTGAGGTCAGCGACTGTGATAACCCCTAGGCCTATGGGGCCTATACCTATTAGGGGTCCGTTTATGCTACAGTTGCCCCCCAATACTGTGTTGTGGGCACATCCATCGATTGAACCTCAGTACAGGCCCAATATACAAATGGAGCCAGGGAGCACCACTGAAATGCAAAGTGGATATGATATGCCCCTGTGAATTGGCCTGCTAGGCCCTTGATGTTTGCTTGTTTTGCCAAGGGATCCTAAAGAAGAGTTAACCCTTTCAGGACAGGAGTCCTTCGTTGTTTTGGCCCTCTGTTGCTGCTGCCAGTTACCCACGGCTCAGTGGAAGGCGGCAAGCCACTGAAGTACCACGTGCAGTGAGGCCATCTTGTTTACAGGACCTCCTGCCTGCTTTCTCAGAGTGAAAACCCAGTTGTGCCTGTTTTCATGTTGCATCCTTTTAACTCTTTAACCCCCTTTTCAGGTTGATTAAGGGTACTACAGCACTTATTTCTATATGTATGCCATTTGAATAATGTGGACTATTTTATGTGCTGTTATTTTATTATGCAACTGGAATTTAAAAGAATTGGGCCCAGGGATAGACTCAAATGCACATGAGCCTCTGAGATTTTGCTACTATTTTAAAGTATTGTGCCCAGAGATGGACTCCACCCCGTGCGAGCCTCTGTGATTCTTGCTGTGATTCCTAAAGGTCCTATATCTCTACTTAGCTGTGGAATGAACGAAAAGAAAAGAAACTGGGTACGGATTCATTTTAAATGCTTTGAGCCTCCAAAGAACTGTTATTTAATGTTTACATTTTCCATGGACTACAACTGTTCTATCATGGACAATTTGCACTTAAAAAGTATTATATGGACTATCCTGGTATTTAATGTTACGCTGTGCCAGGTCAGCGCCCCTGTTCCCATTGTTTTATCCTGAGAGAAGAGAACGACGCCCCTTTTCACCATTACTTGCTCCTATTCCAGTGGAACTGCCTAATATATGTATACATATAATGTATATTTTGCAAATGTAGATGTGTTTTCCTGCTTTGCTTTATTGTCCTCATTACAGGTGCAGTATCCAGCTGTGCAGGTACCCTCCATGTTGCACCGAGGACGGGCAACGTTATAGCGTGGGGGTATGTAGTGTCCCACTAGGTATGGGTGGGCACTACACAAGGGTCAATTGGTGTGCGCATTACTCTTACTCACAAGGAACAGAAATGTCATATTTTATTCTGCATTTAATGTATGTTTTACTGTGTTGTTAGATGCAATGTACCCCTGTCTAATGCAGCAGCAGGCCTAGTTGGGTGTAGTTAGACATCCCAGACACTAGAGGGAGATAGGGAGCCCCTAGTATAAATGTCCAGGCCCAGACAGGGAGAGGCAGTGCAGAGTCAGGAGTCTGAGAAGACAGAGGCCAGTAAGCCTGCTCCTGACATGCAGCTGGATAGCCCTGGCTGCTAGTGATGTCCAGGAGGCTGTTGAGAAGCTCCAGCCTGCCTGAGAACAAGAGAGCCTAAGTTAGCTCTGAAGAGATACCCCAGTTGCAGGATTCAACCTCCTGGGAGAAACCGACAGTTATCCACCTGATAGGAGGAGGCGTCCCAGGGTAAGCCACGTGCCCCTGATAGGCAGAGGAACCTAGGAACCATTGCAAGCAGTATAATACCTGAGGAAGGAAGTAACCAAGGATATAAGCCACCCTTTTAGGCATCCGGGCCTTGGGAATTATCAAGCCAGAGTAGGAGTTCTAGAAAGGACAGTGTAAAAGTGCAACCTGCTGCGGAGTGCTTGTGGAATTTACCCTCAGTGTAACTTGCATGTCTATTGCCTGCCATACTTGTGAATAAGCCCCTTTTGTGGAACTGTAATCTGAAGACTATACTACTCCCTGCTGTACAAAGTTGGATTGTCCAGTAAAGTTTATGTTTGGTTCACTGCATACTTGTGTACCGTTATCTTTCCAACCACCAACCGGCGTGCCACCGGCCAAAGGCACTGGCGTCACGAATACCACAGGGACCTTGCCCCAGGCACACAAAATACCTGTAACATCCAGGGCACCTCAACTACCATCCGGCCTGGTCCCTATCTACAGAGCGTGCCCCAGAGGAACTGTGTCCACCTCTCCTTCACTGCCACGCGCCTGCCCAGGGCTCTTCAAATATAGTGAGTACCCTCGATTGCCCATAACTGTGACCTCACTTCGTCATACCCTGCAGGTCTGGCGTGTTGCACATTCAGGGGTATTAAAGGCTGTCTTCCCCCTCCTTTATCCTTACCAGATTATCTGCCCAGCTCAAATCCAATTTAGATAACACCTTGGCACTGACAATCTGATTGAACAAATCCAGGATCAAAGGAAGGGGGGTAAGGATCACGGACAGTAATGTGATTAAGCTCACAGAAGTCCAAACATGGCCTTAGAGTTCCGTATTTTTTCTTAACAAAGAAGAATCCTGCAGCCACTGGGGATTTGAATGGTTTAATATGACCTTTAGCCAAACTCTCGATGATATATTCTCGCATGGCATCTCTTTCAGGTTCAGAAAGATTATACAACCGAGACTCGGGCAACTTAGCTCTGGGAATAAGGTTAATGGGGCAATCATACTCCCAATGTGGAGGTAACTCCTGGACTCCACTTTCAGAGTATACATCAGAAAAATCTGAAATAAACGAAGGTACAAGTTTAGTGGTTACAACAGAAAGCAATTTGCTAAGACAGTTGTCTATGCAATAATCACTCCAATCAAGAATCTGTTTTGCTTGCCAATCGATGGTAGGATTATGTTTGTGTAGTGTCCTACTTGTCCTACTTGTGTAACTCCAAATTGCTATATGCCCTTTAATGTATTAATATTATTTGCCTGGACTCTGTACAGTAATGTCTTTCTAACATCTGAGAGAAGCAGTTATCTATCATTTACAGAAATAAATATCTTATTGTTGCCCCATTGGCAATTCTGCTTCAATGGGCATTACAAGTCCCCGACTTTCATCAGTCAGTTCATCATTCCTTGTTGTAAATTCACTTTTCTATGGAACATTTTTTAGGTCGCAATACCGTGCATCCACACCCGTCATCATAAAGGTCTGCTAGGTCTAGTTTGTTGCTACCCTAGACTCAGCACTGATGACTCCATCAAAAATAGTAAATTTGATGTATTCAATAAAGGGGGAGTTATTAAAACTGGTGTAAAGGAAAAGTGGCTTAGGCTACTTTCACATTTGCATTCGGGGCTCCGCTTGTGAGTTCCGTTTGAAGGCTCTCACAAGCGGCCCCGAACTGATCCGTCCAGCCCTAATGCATTCTGAGTGGATGCAGATCCGCTCAGAATGCATCAGTCTGGCAGCGTTTGGCCTCCGCTCCGCTCAGCAGGCGGACACCTGAACGCTGCTTGCAGTGTTCGGGTGTCCGCCTGGCCGTGCGGAGGCAAAAGGATCCGTCCAGACTTACAATGGAAGTCAATGGGGACGGATCCGTTTAAATTTGACACTATATGGCTCAATTTTCAAACTGATCCGTCCCCCATTGACTTTCAATGTAAAGTCTGGACGGATCCGTCTGCGGCTACTTTCACACTTAGAATTTTTTTTACAATATAATGCAGACGGATCCGTTCTGAACGCAAATGTGAATGAGGACGGATCCGTTATCACTGACACAATATGGCACAATAGAAAACGGATCCGTCCCCCATTGACTTTCAATGGTGTTCAAAACTGATCAGTTTTGGCTATGTTAAAGAAATTCAAACGGATCCGTTCTGAATGGATGCATGCGGTTCTATTATCGGTGCGGATCCGTCTGTGCAGATCCATGAGGGATTCGCACCAAACACGAGTGTGAAAGTAGCCTTAGTTGCCCATACCAACCCATCAGATTCCGCCTTTCATTTTCCAAACGAGCTGCCACGCCCTATCCAATTTGATAAACTGGGCCAGGTGTGATGATGTTTTCACTGCCTGTCCCTGGAAATCAAGGTGGAGAGGGCACGGAAGTAGCATAGAGAGCAGAGCCTCTAGGTGTAATGGCAACGCCCCTGTTGCACCCAGAGGCTCATTTGCATATATTAAAACATCATTCTCAGCAATGTGGGCACATATGAACATGGGACCAACACAGATGCCTTCAGCAGCCAAGCGCACATGTAACAGGTCAGTCAGTTTCATAGGTACAAATCTGCTGACAGATGCCCTTTAAGGAGTATATAAAGTCTGTATAGATACTGAGAGTCAGTGCACTTAGCATGAATATCAATCTCTGCACTGCTTTCCTTTCTGTACTGAAGCCGTAGTGAGAATCCCATAGCTTATTTAAACGACTAATCTCAACTGGGAATACTGTTTTCTGATAGTCCTACACTTCTCAGTTCATCTTTTGCCCACGCTGTGTCCATTACTTGTACAAATGATACTTGACATGTTACATTTGAATAGCTGGAGAAAGGGAGCTTTTCACTCTTGAGGAGGAGGACATGACAGGCCTGATGACATGAGGGATGTCTTCTTTATTATTATATTGCTGACCTTTTAAACCCCGCTATTCATTGTTGCTGCTTCAGGCCCTTTACCATCTCAAGAAAATAGGCCTTTTGCTTTTTTTCTGTAACATGTGTGGGGTTTCGCTCTGGTAGATAGGGTACACGGGCGCAGTACAGAGGCAAAATACAAGTTTTTAACTCAAAACGTCAGTGTTTATTCACACTTGAGGCAATTGCACAAAATAGAACGTATGGTAACTTTTCAGTCTTGGTGTTAATTCACACACAATCGAAAGTTCATATAGGCAATTCTGCCTCCAGTAGTCCACAGCAGGCTTTAAGCCTGTTTCCCCAGCATGCGGCACTCAGCCCTCCAGCACGGCACAAAGCCTCCTGAGCTCCACTGTCAGACAGATGTAATTCTCCTCACCTGGCAGTGCTGGCTGGTTTTTATGCCTGGCAAAACCCAGACTGGAACATGGGTAGTATTCACCCACCCAGCACTTTGACTACTCCCAGTAAGAGCTGTCCCCGATCAGCTATTACAGCCATACTAAGTATCAAGGTGTCAAACAGCAACTCCTGCTGACACATAAAAACTGGCTCTTACTCCACCGACGCCAGGAACCTTGGTGACACGTACCTATCATCCACGATGATTCCTTGTACCTCAGCAATCACAATGGCAGGGTATAGACACAGTGAGATCACTGGAGGTCTCTGCATCTATTTAGGCTATGGTCAGTGGTCACACAGTTTTGGAAACCAACATCAGGGATAAATCATAAAATGAGAAAAAGTATAAATGACATATACACATTACAATTCTGAAGCATGGTTCTTTTAGAACTTTGGGACAGATTTACTAATCCTATAGATGCCATAAACTTAGGCTATCTAGTCACGCATTCTCGCAGGGAAAGACACAGTGGTCCCTCAAGTTACAATATTAATTGTTTCTGGGAGGACCATTATAAGTTGAAACCATTGCAACTTGGGTCCATAACATAATTGTATTTTGAGAGATCAATGTACACATGATTCTGTCTGTATGTAAGGCTAGTTTTATAATTACAATCGGACCCTGCAGGCTGTTCTAGCAGAGAACTGCATGCACCAGTTTTTGTCCGACTGAAACCCAACACTCGTGTCAGAAACTGACCTGATCCCTGCTGGATCCCCTGATAGTCAATGGGGTCCAGCGGTAAACGACAGTATTCGGCTAGGCCAAATCCAGTGAACCACGCCAGGCTGTGCTCTGCCAGGACAACTGTCTGGATCCAATAAAAGCAAGTGTGAAACTAGCTTAAATACTATTTTGCTGCCTGAAAAGATGAATAAGGCTATGTTCACATCTGTGTTAAGTAGCAATGATAGATGCCTGCTTTTCATATCATTCTGACTCTGACCCTGTTTTGGGGTTTTTAGGGGTTTCATCTAGGTTGTAGCACCAAACTACAATGATAATCGTCAACCTGACTATAGTGGTGTTTAGAGTTCTCATACAGTGATGGCCAGTTTTCATTTTTCGCCCGCGAAAATATGCGGGCTGCCATCTTTTTTCCCAAGTCCGGCGAGACACAGGTAAGCCCTTACCTGTGCCTGTGCATGAGCCGGTCTAAAAACAAGTGCGGTCAGTGGGAGCAGGCAGTTCCGAGAACAGCCACCGGGGACCTTCATCCGCTGACTACACTTGTTTTCAGACCGGCTCGCGCACAGGCACAGGTAAGGGCTTACCTGTGTCTCGCCGGACTTGGGAAAAAAGATGGCAGCCCGCATATTTTCGCGGGCGAAAAATGCAAACTGGCCATCACTGTATGAGAACTCTATCTGTATTTCAATAAAGTTACAGGATGTATAGTTCTATTAAACACATTAATTCTTTGTTTTCGTTTTAACTGTCTTTTCAGGCAATAAATTATGTCTAGACCTGCACCAGATATATCAGAGTGGCTTTTGCTGGATAATAATTTTGGAGCATGGCTAGACACTTTTGCCTAAATATATTCAAACTATTGGTTGGCTTACTTTGTGACAGAATATTAGGTCGTGCAAAATGTTTAATCTTGCCCATATTTTCACCCAGGCAGCCCCTCTGATGTTAGCATCGGAGCATCTCATGCTCTGATACGCTCCCTTTCCCCTTTCCTGCTAAGCCAAGTCCTCTTGGCAAGCTAGACACAGTGGATTTTTCTAAAATGAGACATGCCAAAAAAAATGCACCAATAGCACCAGTAGGTGCCATTTTGTGCAATATGTGATTTTCAAAATGGTACCCAAATGATGCCATTGTACACGTAAAGATATAAAAAAAAAATAATAATATTATTATTATTATTATAAATAAATACAGTACAGACCAAAAGTTTGGACACACCTCATTCAAAGAGTTTTCTTTATTTTCATGACTATGAAAATTGTAGATTCACACTGAAGGCATCAAAACTATGAATTAACACATGTGGAATTATATACATAACAAAAAAGTGTGAAACAACTGAAAATATGTCATATTCTAGGTTCTTCAAAGTAGCCACCTTTTGCTTTGATTACTGCTTTGCACACTCTTGGCATTCTCTTGATGAGCTTCAAGAGGTAGTCACCTGAAATGGTTTACACTTCACAGGTGCACCCTGTCAGGTTTAATAAGTGGGATTTCTTGCCTTATAAATGGGGTTGGGACCATCAGTTGCGTTGTGGAGAAGTCAGGTGGATACACAGCTGATAGTCCTACTGAATAGACTGTTAGAATTTGTATTATGGCAAAAAAAAGCAGTAAAGAAAAACGAGTGGCCATCATTACTTTAAGAAATGAAGGCTAGTCAGTCCGAAAAATTGGGAAAACTTTGAAAGTGTCCCCAAGTGCAGTCACAAAAACCATCAAGCGCTACAAAGAAACTGCCTCACATGCGGACCGCCCCAGGAAAGGAAGACCAAGAGTCACCTCTGCTGCGGAGGATAAGTTCATCTGAGTCACCAGCAGGTTAACAGCAGCTCAGATTAGAGACCAGGTCAATGCCACACAGAGTTCTAGCAGCAGACACATCTCTAGGACAACTATTTTCTCTTCAGATACATAAATGAAAAAAGGAAACTAAAACAAGGAATTACAAAATTAAAAACAAAAGAAGGAAGGTATATGGAAGAAGATAAAGAACTAGCTGACTGCCTCAATGAATACTTCTGTTCAGTCTTTACGAAGGAAAATGAAGGAAAAGGACCTCAGTTAGGAAAGAAGACTAATGAATCTTTTGATGCATGTGTCTTTACAGAGTAAGAGGTTCTAAGTCAGCTGTCTAAAATCAATACAAATAAGTCACAGGGGCCTGATGGGATACACCCAAAGCTATTAAAAGAGCTCAGCGGTGAACTAGCAAAACCATTAACAGATTTATATAACCAATCACTGGCAACAGGAGTCGTCCCAGAAGATTGGAAATTAGCAAATGTTGTGCCCATTCACAAGAAAGGTAGTAGGGAGGAATCGGGCAACTATAGGCCAGTAAGCCTGACATCAATAGTGGGGAAATTAATGGAAACCATACTTAAGGAGAGGATTGTGGAACATCTAAAATCCCATGGATTGAAAGATGAAAAACAGCATGGGTTTACTTCAGGGAGATCATGTCAAACTAATCTTATACATTTTTTTGATTGGGTGACTAAAACAATAGATGGCGGAGGTGCAGTAGACATCGCTTATCTAGACTTCAGTAAGGCTTTCGATACTGTCCCACACAGAAGGCTTATCAATAAATTGCAGTCTTTGGGCTTGAACTCCCATATTGTTGAATGGATTAGGCAGTGGCTGAGGGACAGGCAACAGAGGGTTGTAGTCAATTGAGTATATTCAGACCAAGGTCTTGTTACCAGTGGGGTACCTCAGGGATCTGTTCTGGGACCCATATTGTTTAATATCTTTATCAGCGAAATTGCAGAAGGCCTCGATGGTAAGGTGTGTCTTTTTGCTGATGACACAAAGATTTGTAACAGGGTTGATGTTCCTGGAGGGATACACCAAATGGAAAAGGATTTAGGAAAACTAGAGGAATGGTCAAAAATCTGGCAATTAAAATTTAATGTGGATAAGTGCGAAATAATGCACCTGGGGCATAAAAACCCAAGAGCAGAATATAAAATCAGTGATACAGTCCTAACCTCAATATCTGAGGAAAGGGGTTTAGGGGTCATTATTTCAGAAGACTTAAAGGTAGGCAGACAATGTCATAGAGCAGCAGGAAATGCTAGCAGAATGCTTGGGTGTATAGGGAGAGGCATTACCAGTAGAAATAGGGAGGTGCTCATGCCGCTCTACAGAGCACTAGTGAGACCTCATTTGGAGTATTGTGCTCAGTACTGGAGACCATATCTCCAGAAGGATATTGATACTTTGGAGAGAGTTCAGAGAAGAGCTACTAAACTGGTACATGGATTGCAGGATAAAACTTACCAGGAAAGATTAAAGGACCTTAACATGTATAGCTTTGAAGAAAGACGAGACAGAGGGGATATGATAGAAACTTTTAAATACATAAAGGGAATCAACAAGGTAAAAGAGGAGAGAATATTTAAAAGAAGAAAAACTGCTACAAGAGGACATAGTTTTAAATTAGCGGGGCAAAGGTTTAAAAGTAATATCAGGAAGTATTACTTTACTGAGAAAGTAGTGGATGCATGGAATAGCCTTCCTGCAGAAGTGGTAGCTGCAAATACAGTGAAGGAGTTTAAGCATGCATGGGATAAGCATAATACCATCCTTCATATAAGATAGGGCCAGGGGCTATCCATAGTACTTAGTATATTGGGCAGACTAGATGGGCCAAATGGTTCTTATCTGCCGACACATTCTATGTTTCTATGTTTCTATTAAGAGGAGACTGTGTGAATCAGGCCTTCATGGTAGAATATCTGCTAGGAAACCACTGCTAAGGATAGGCAACAAGCAGTGGAGACTTGTTTGGGCTAAAGAACACACAAGGAATGGACATTAGACTAGTGGAAATCTGTGCTTTGGTCTGATGAGTCCAAATTTGAGATCTTTGGTTCCAACCACTGTGTCTTTGTGCGACGCAGAATAGGTGAACGGATGGACTCTACATGCCTGGTTCCCACCGTGAAGCATGGAGGAGAAGGTGTGATGGTGTGGGGGTGCTTTGCTGGTGACACTGTTGGGGATTTATTCAAAATTAAAGGCATACTGAACCAGCATGGCTACCACAGCATCTTGCAGCGGCATGCTATTCCATCCGGTTTGCGTTTAGTTGGACCATCATTTATTTTTCAACAGGACAATGACCCCAAACACACCTGCAGGCTGTGTAAGGGCTATTTGACCATGAAGGAGAGTGATGGGGTGCTGCGCCAGATGACCTGGCCTCCACAGTCACCGGACCTGAACCCAATCAAGATGGTTTGGGGTAAGCTGGACCGCAGAGTGAAGGCAAAAGGGCCAACAAGTGCTAAGCATCTCTGGGAACTCCTTCAAGACTGTTGGAAGACCATTTCAGGTGACTACCTCTTGAAGCTCATCAAGAGAATGCCAAGAGTGTGCAAAGCAATAATCAAAGCAAAAGGTGGCTACTTTGAAGAGCATAGAATATGACATATTTTCAGTTGTTTCACACTTTTTTGTTATGTATATAATTCCACATGTGTTAATTCATAGTTTTGATGCCTTCAGTGTGAATCTACAATTTTCATAGTCATGAAAATAAAGAAAACTCTTTGAATGAGGTGTGTCCAAACTTTTGGTCTGTACTGTATATACATTTGGATGTTTTGGTTGTGATTGTTTCCATACCATAGAGTTATTGGTACATTCAGCACTATGGATGGCTTAATTCTACACCCAAAGTTGTCTATGAACTAGCATATGTGTTCAAGCAATCTCTTTCCTCATTCATAGAACTACTAATCTCAAGGGCCAAATTTTAACTGTTATAGACGATTATGACGTATATGTGGAGACCATTTCCAGGTATATAGGCTGGTCTCACACATGTGTTTTTTTTGTTTTTTTTTAGGCATTT
Organism: Bufo gargarizans; assembly: GCF_014858855.1. Lineage (NCBI taxonomy): Eukaryota > Metazoa > Chordata > Amphibia > Anura > Bufonidae > Bufo > Bufo gargarizans. The sequence goes on from NC_058083.1 coordinate 194,143,116, forward strand.
TGCATTTTCAGTGCATTTTTTTCACAGTTTTTTTGCGATGTTATTTTTCTAAACAATTCCACCTACAGGTGCTACAGTACCTGGAAGTCTATGGGATTTATTAAATGCATCACTGCTTTTTTGTAGCAGTATTTTTTTACACTTAAGTTTTTTTCTCCTAATTTTTACTATATATATATATACACGTATATTTGTTTTGTACTGCTGGACAAAGGAAGTGACATCCCAAGGGACTATATTCTTTCCTATATAAAAACACAATTGAAAACACAGGTGCTCAAACACTATTTGGACAAAAATGCTTAAGAAATGCCTAAAAAAAAACTCTAAAAGCACTGCACAGGTCAGGCTTTTGTTTTTTTATATAACAATTATTAGTATTCAATATTTCTGAAGATCTAACAGCAGAAGTCAGAATATTTGTATAACCTTAAATTGCAAGTGAAATGTATATATATATATATATATATATATATATGAAAGAAAAAAGTTAAAGAGCAGCACACAAAAAAATAATAAAACAAATAGTGCAATACCTTGAAAAAGACACAGCACTCAAGTATCCGTGTCAAACAGTGGGTGATTTATTAACCCATGTGACAGCAGTAACGTTTCAGCTCACTCCATGGAGCTTTTGTCAAGCCATACTACATAGTGCAAGATCAGGTGCTTATATAGCATACGTGATTAACAAAGTGATATATATAAGTACATAATTATAAATCAATATCCATAAAAACTGTTTTAAAAATCCCTAAAAAAACACTAAACTCAAAGTGTGCACGATTTCATAACCAATATATCATAAAGTGCAATGTGCCAGTGGTATATAAATAAATTAATGTGTTTGTACATATATAGATAGATAGATAGATAGATAGATAGATAAACATAAAACTATGGAGATGCTATGAGAGAGATGAGATATATAAAGCAATATGTCATAGGCAGAGGCCAGAAGAAGCAGTGACTAGAACATGCATCCATGTAATGCAATCTTCTCAGTGCTGCATGGCTCATCAGAGCTCTGATTAAAACATCCAGCGCCGCTGTTTATTTTCTGGGAGGGGGCGAGAAAGCCACCAGAACTGACCTCTAGTTGTTTATCCTGGCGATGTATTGCGCTTTTTAATGCAATACAGCTATTACTCATTTAATGCTGACTGTAAAGTGAAGGAATGATATATTTCTACTGCCCCTTCTAGAATGGTACCTGAGTCCCTGGGCCGTGATGTACATTTCCCAAACTGAGATGGAGATGCGTGGGCTGATTTATGTGGATCTTAACACTCAGCTGTCGAAGGCTACCGCATGATTCCCATTTCGCTTACTCTGTGCTGTCTGTGTATACTGTGCTGTGTAGGTGTTACGAGCAAAACACATGACTGTGCCCAGGTAAAACGACAAAACCTTCATAGTTGGTCAGAAAAAAGGGCACAAAAACATAAATAAAAGTGAACAGTAATTGAGTATGAATATTGTAAAACAATAACTTACCAAATAGGAAATATGGCAAGTTTTACCTTGGTCAATACAGAGGGCAATGATCAGTAATGAAGCATTTGTTTCAGACCATTGCCCGATCATTACTACGATCATTCATCCCCATACAGATTCCTTGTGTGTCAGCAGCATATCCCCATTCACACAGGGCATTGTGCTGCCAACAACAGATGATTTAATGTGCCACATACACTTTCCCGTTAGATGGCTCAATAATCTGTAAATGTAAATGAGCCCTAAATTATACAATAAGTGAAGAAGAGTTGTCCAGCCTTTCTTTGTGGAGTTCCAAAAGCACTTGAATAACAAGTATTAAAAAACATCCAAGTACAGGTTGCGTCAGTCTACGCGTTTCGGGCAGCAAAACAATTTTAGCCCTTACTGCCCGAAACACGCAGACTGACGCAACCTGTACTTGGATTTTTTAAATACGTGTTATTCAATAAAGTGCTTTTGGAACTCCACAAAGAAAGGCTGGACAACTCTTCTTCACTTATCCTTATTGCTCCCAGTCCGGGTGAGGGAGCGGTCCGTGTTCTAATGGTTGGAGTTTCCAGGCAGGTGAGAGCTGCTCTAATTATGCTTTATTCCTGAATAAATTATACAATGATACAATTGAAAAGTACCTGACCTATTTTCTAACCTGAGTCCCATAGCATACTTTTCAGTCAGCATACTTACATTTCTGCTTTTGCATTGTCTATATGCAGTGAGCCGCAGAGAGTGCATGGAGTATCGGGAGTGGTAGTTGTAGTAGTAGTACTCATAGTTCACGGTGCAATCTTCACTCTAGCGCTCCCTAGGGCCATGCAGGAAATGGAGGCTGTTCCTCCCCTTCTTTACCTTAGGGTACACCCTGGTGTCGGGTTCCTACCTTGTGGTAGTTGGGTGCCCTTGATGGTGGATAATTGGCAGGGTGCAATAACCAGGCCCTCGAGTTCCAATAAATAAAGTCTTCCTTTACTGAACTGAAGACTGGAGTAGTAGTACATAAGGCAGGAAAGGCATAGTTCCAAAGTTTTTACTGTAGTGTAATTATCATCTCCCAATGGCAAGGTGTAAGCAGTATTTGTAGTACTCCCTCGTGCTCTCTCTAAGTACACTTTTGCAGTCTCCCAACAGAACCATAGAACATAAGTTAACCCTTTCTGCAATTCAGACTGAGAGATGCAGATCTAAGACACAAATGGCCAGTCTGTCTCAAAGTGTGGTAGGACCTAGAGGCAATAATCCTTTCCACAGCAGCAAAGTCTCTTATGTCATGAAGCTTGCTCAGCCTGTTAGGTTCTAGATCAAGCATGTCAAACTCAAAGGCTAACATGGGCCAAAAAAACTAAATTTAAGTTTATGTGGGCCGCATAAAAAAAAAATTAAAAATCGTACATTTTCATAGAACAACATTGTTGTTTCATGACTGCTGACCCCCAACATCCCGTTGCCCAATAACACAAGTGAGACCTAGGTTTGTTGGGTAAGGGCAACGGCCACAGCTTTATTTATTTTAAATATCAAATGCCAGCAAACATATCACCCTGTCAGCTGTTGGAATGTTTCCCCAACAGACCTGCTCTCAGTAGGTTTCAACTCCCCAAGCCGCCTCTGCACCTTTTACCACTGCACTGTGCTGGCCAGGACGCCCACACTTCTTCTGAAAGACCCTTTGGTCTCAACCTCATCAGTCTGGTCCTTCCTTCCTTGGCAGTCCAGGGAGGTACAAGAACAACATAAAAAAATCAAGAACAACAACAACAAGAACAACAAGAAAATTAATGTTTTCTTCCAGACACTTGGCATCTCTTCTCTGCCACTAGCTTTCCTACTTCGGGGGAAATCTTGTTTGCAGTGATCACTTTCAAAACTGACCCAAGGTGAATGTCTGTAATCCTGCATAAGACCCCATGACCCTTTTGTACAACACTCCTTGCCCCCTTTGCACAAGACCCCATGCCCCCTTTGCACAAGACCCCATGCCCCTCCTTCACAAGACACCATGCCCCTTTTGCACAACACCCCATGCCACTTTTGCCCCCATATCCCCCCTGCACAAGACCCCATTCAGCATTCACTGTTTTAAAAAAATAAATAAAATTCAAACAACAATATTAGCATTAATATTTACTTTTCTTACCTTGTGAATCTGGTACCCTGCGTCTATAGCCGCAATGGCGCCGTCCGCAGCATGTGTCAGAACTCCTTCATCAGGACGTGACGTTGATCTCTGCGCACCTCCATCCTCTCCTGGACCGCCTCCGCCAGCCTCCATCCTCTCCTGGACCGCCTCCAAATTCTCCTGGACCGCCTCCGCCAGCATCCATCCTCTCCTGGACCGCCTCCGCCAGCCTCCATCCTCTCCTGGACCGCCTCCAACTGCTACTGGACCGCCTCCGCCAGCATCCATCCTCTCCTAGACCGCTTGTCAGCTACTGGACCGCCTCCAACTTCTCCTGGACCGCTTCCGCCATCCTTCAACCGCTCCTGGACCGCCTCTGACTTTTTTATTTTATCTCCGCCCGCCTCCAGGTAACCAGAGCAATGAATATCTTTGCCGGGCCGCAAAGATATTCATTGCGGGCCGCATGCGGCCCGCGGGCCGCATGTTTGACACCCATGTTCTAGATCTTCTTACCTCCTCTTCGAGTGAGTACTCTCGTAGAGAAGTTGCTTCTTTGGCAGCTGCAGCCTCAGAGACTGAGGTACTCTGAGCTAGGGCCTGATTTACAGGAACTTTGTCACACACGTCCTTCCAGTAGCTTTCATGGGACTGGACTCCTCAACCTAACCAGGAGTCAGACCCGGTCCATTATTCCGGTAACCTAAACAGTCTGCCAAGATGTTAACTATTTGGTTGCCTATACACTGCTATAAAACAGAATAAATCACGACATTTAACTCAATAACATTGCACTAACCCTTTTAGCTTTAGTTAACCCTTTGAAGTAGGCCAAGTGGGGTACTGCATATATAAACAATATTACAATACAACAATCTCTCCCATTTTTATTTTCTTTTGAGTCTATCCATGAGTTTTTCTGCTGTCTCCTTTTGTTCGTGTTAGATAACAGTGGTTTTTGCACCCTTGTCTATCAGAATAAAGCTTGCTGATAAGTCTGCCCATTGGTTGATGGTGTTGAAAGCAAGAATAATAGGAGCAGTAATTGGCTGCTCTCTTCTCCATCCATATTCTGTGAAAGGTCTGTACATTGGATATTGTGGAGCATGTTTGAACTTGTGGTTCCTGATCGGACCTGGGCTCCTTTCACACAAGTATGGTTACCTCTTCATTAAGATGTATGGAAAATGCGGTTAATGGCTATCAACAATAGGGGGTATTTTATGGTATATACTGTGGATACCACAAATGCCTATCATGGGAAGTGTCACTTAACATAAAGCTCATGTGACTCCTGTTAAATATACAGGATTTTGTTCAGGGAAAACAAGCAGGCTTTCAAAGTCAATTAGGCCTCCATATTTTTAAATCAAGATAAGAAAGAATTAGTAACAAGTATACCAGGCAATGTCTTTAATTTTCTTTAAGAAAACTGCAAGAAAAGTATGAGTATAAGATATGGCATCATATAATATGATGACCCTGAAAAGTGAAATTAGTTGTAAGTCAGTGGGCTAAGGCACATTAATAGAAATCTTTTTCTTTAATTAAAAGCATGTGGTTTCAATCATTTTCCTCTATAGTCGATCAATATCTAGCGTTGTGAGTCAGAATGTATTTATTCTTGTCACCAATTCCAGTCTGAATAGCTCTTTATCTTACTTAGGCCCCTTGCACACAAATGTATTTTCATTCCTTGTCCGGTCCAGTTAAACAAAAAAAAAACGGAAGTGTATTCTGTTTCCGTATGTCCGTATTTCCGTTCTGCCCAAAAAATAGAACATGTCCTATTATTGTCTGCATTATGGACAAGGATAGGACTGTTCTATTCGGGGCCAGCTGTTCAGTTCCGCAAAATACAGAATGCACACAGATGTCATCCCTAATTTCTGCGGATCTGTTTTTTTGCAGACCGTAAAATACATACGGTCGTGTGCAAGAGGCCTTAGGCCCCTTGCAGACGAGCGTGTCCGGATTAGGTCCGGATGAATTGTGTCTGCGATCAGGGAAAATCGTGCGAGTGCATACCCAATTTCAGTCAGTTTTGACTGCGACTGCGTTGCTCAGTTTTTTCCACGTGAACGTAATGCGTTTTGCACGCACATGAGAAGAAACTGATTGTGGTACCCAGACCCGAACCCGGACTTCTTCACTGAAGTTCAGGTTAGGTGTTCTGTAGATTTTATTATTTTCCCTTATAACATGGTTATAAGGGAAAATGATAGCATTCTTAATGCAGAATGCTTACTAAAGTGTGGATTGAGGGTTTAAAAAAATAAATAAATAACATTTTAGTAAACATTCTGCATTAAGAATGCTATTATTTTCCCTTATAACCATGTTATAAGGGAAAATAATACAGTAAATTGACTTTAATGGGGTTGCTCATTCTTATCATCTCCTAGCAACCATGCATGAGAATCGCACCGCATCCGCACTTGCTTGCAGATGCTTGCGATTTTCACGCATCCCCATTTATTTCTATGGGCCTGCGTTGCGTGAAAAACGCAGAATATAGAACAGGCATCCTCAAACTGCGGCCCTCCAGCTGTTGCAAAACTACAACTCCCAGCATGCCCGAACAGCCTACATATATCAGCCTACAGCAGGGCATTGTGGGAGTTGTAGTTTTACAACAGCTGGAGGGCCGCAGTTTGAGGATGCCTAATATAGAACATGCTGCGATTTTCACACACGAGTGATGCGTGAAAATCAACGCTCATCTGAACAACCCCATTGAAGTGAATGGGTCCGGATTCAGTGCGGGTGCAATGCGGGTGCAACCCGCACGGAAATCTCACCCGTGTGAAAGGGGTCTTAGGCTGGGTTCACAGATTCTTCATGGTGCTTTTGCTGACTTTTGCATTTTGCTGCGCTTTTCTGTGTGTGTTCTTTTTCTGAAATCCTATCAAATCCAGATGCTAGCAGAAAGTCTATGGGAATGGTAAAATTCAGTACACACCATGTTTTTATAAGGGTGTTTTTTCATTTGGAGTGTGTTTTTGTGTCCTGGACGTTTTTATTCTTTTAATCAGAGCATGTTTTATCATTGCGTTGTTTCTGTCGTTTTTCCATGCCCGTCTCTAAAGGGCAGAAAACTGCCTGAGAAAAACAAAAATCAAACGTGAATAAAAAAAGGACACTAAAATAAATCCCATAAAAAGGATGCAGTTTTATGGTGGTTCTTAGTAGCAAAAACCACCAGAACAAAAATATGTGTATAAGAGCCCTAAAGGAAATGATACACAAATGTGAGCTGCTCCGTATGAATAAACTATGGTGAGCTCTGCTGGGAGTGTATATTGGGTTAAATTATCTTATCTTGAGAATGTATAGCAATATACCACCTGAACATGCATTATCTAAAGACCTTTTATCCCAATAACGGGTCCACACTGCAGGGACTTTACGATGTTGGTTATTCTCCCCATGTGGCATCATGTGCACTTTATGATTATCAGCGGTTCAAAGGCAAAAAGTCTTCCTCCGTGAAGCTACAGTATTAGGCCTCATGCACACGACCGTTGTGTGCATCCGTGGTCGTTGTGCCGTTTTCTGTTTTTTTTCGCGGACCCATTGACTTTCAATGGGTCTGTGGAAAAATCGGAAAATGCACCATTTGGCATCCGTGATCCGTATTTCCTGGGCGTGAAAAAAATATGACCTGTCCTATTTTTTTCACGGCCAATGGTTCACGGACCCATTCAAGTCAATGGGTCCGTGAAAAATCACGGATGCACACAAGATTGTCATCCGCGTCCGTGATCCGTGTCCGTTTTTTCCTATCATTTCAATGGCAAACTTGACTTAGATATTTTTTTTTTCATTTTTCATGTCCGTGGATCCGCCAAAAATCAAGGAAGACCCACGAATGAAAAAACGGTCACGGATCACGGACCTACGGACCCTGTTTTTGTGGACCTTAAAAAAAAACGGTTGTGTGCATGAGGCCTTATGCAAACTATATGAGCAAATGACAATTATGAACTTTTATTATTTATTTAATTATTAAAATGTCCTGTCCTATAACGTTACTCAGCTGTCCAGCTATGTTATTTGCTTCCAGGCTGAAGTGGTAAATAGGAGCCTCTCGGTGAGATCTATGCTCTGCACATTAAATGCTGCTGACATCACTCTGCTAAAAGCCTGCTCATCTTCTGCTATTAATGTGTGACTCATAACACAACTTCTCCTTATACCTTACTGTGCACAATGAGAGGTCCTAAAGCACATGTCTATTATGATTGACAGCCTGTTCTGTCTATAATGAGAGGAGCAGTAAATTATGGACTATGCATACCGTACTGTCCTGCTGACCTTGCAGACATACATTTGTGAACCTCATTTAACAGCTTTTAGATACCTTTATATACACACCAAAGGGGTTCTCCAGGCTGCAGATATTGAAGACCTGATAGGTCATCAATATCAGATCAGTAGCAGTCCAACTCCCGGCGATCAGCTTTTTGAAGGGTAATAGCGCTCATGAGAATGCTGCGCCCTCTTCTGTATTTACCTGCACATCTCTACATCTTCCTTGTAGCAGCTGTGCAGCGTAATTACAGCTTCTTCTGTTATTCACTTAAAGGGAATGAACAGCTGTAATTAACACCGCACTGCCACCACAAGATAAAGAACCTGTAGGTAAACATTGAAGAGGACACAGCGCTACGGACCCTTCAAATAGCTGATCAGTTAGGGTGCCTGGAGTTGGACTACCGCTGAACTGATAATGATGACCTAGATAGAATGACTCCCGAGAATAGGTCATCAATACTTGTAGAATGGACAGGCCCATTAAAGTTATTTCTTGACATTTTGAGCAAAACAGTATATTACATAGAAGAAAGGACACATGGAATTAAATTAATTACATTGATAAAAATATAAGAAGATGCCCAAGAGAAAGAATAATTTGAGTCAATTTTTGTTGCCTGTCCAAAGGGACACCTCAAAAGGTTCTACAGGAATTAGAATAGACCTAAATACTTCAAAATAAAAATGGCACAGTCAAACAGCAAATGTATCTAGATAACAACTGCCGAGTATGGCATTTTACCCCCACCACTCTGTGCTGACTGCCTGCCACTGCCTTTATGAACACATGCACTGCTAGTTGTTTCCTAACAGGTGGGCTCCTGAGTATCAGATGGTCTACCATGGGCGCATTCGGCTCCAGATCTCCCACTGGTCGTCACTTATATTATCTTCACCAGTCACATGGCCATGTCCCTGACCACTCGCGACACGTGCTCCCACTCAACTGTCATCATTGCTAGTTGCACACCTAATGGAGGACATAGTAGACCTCTCCTCCAAGTCTGTCCTAGCCTATAGATGCTGACTGTACTCACTAAGCTCCTCCTTGCTGAAAAGTGGAGCAGAGTTGGCAGCATACATTACTTCCCGAGCAGAAGGAGCAGCAAAAGAAAGAGGCAGCTGCAGGACATGTGAGGGCACAGAGGTTGTTCCTGGGCCATGCCACGTTAGGTGTCAGAGGATCCCACTGATTCCTGGCTGTGTGTGTCCGATGTCACTTGAGATGATGTTGAAGAGTGAGTCACCCATTCAATACGGTTGGATTGTTTGTCAAAACACAACTGCTGAATGACAGTGGCAGCTCTGGCCTCTTGCTGCGGCTGCTGCTACCACCAACCCTTCTTCTGCTGCTACTTGTGCCAGCTACAGCATTTTTCCCACTGCCCATTCTTTTTGAGACCCCGGGCAACTGTCTGTTGGCAATAGCGTACAGTAACTGAATCAGTAATGTAACTACGCAACTACGTATGGATGGCAGCAGTTGAACTAGATCAAAGTGCCTATATATCAGACCGCCTGTTGACACTGAGTCTGACCCGCAGTAAGTCGGTATAACAGAACAGATTAAGTATGAATGGCGCAGCAGTTGAACTAAATGAATGCAACTACATATTATACCACCTGCTGACACTCAGTCTGATGCACAGTAAGTCTATGTATAACAGAACAGATTAAGTATGGATTGCGCAGCAGGTCAACTAGATAAATGCGCCTATATATTAGACCGCCTGTTGACACTGAATATGATACACAGTAAGTCTTTGTATAGCAGAACAGATTAAGTATGAATGGCACAGCATTTAAACTAGATAAGCACGCCTATATATTAAACCGCCCATTAACACTGAGTTTGACATATAATATATTTATAAAAGAGCAGATTAAGTATGAATGACGCAGCAGGTGAACAAGATGCACAGGGCGATTACAGTCAGCCTGCACTGTCCTGCAGTCTCCCTATGCTCTCCCTACAGTGTCTAAAAACTCTCACTACAATCTCCCTACACTGTCCCTGCATTCTCCTTATCCGATATTCTACAATTAAAAGCTTTCTGACACACTGTTCCTAGCGCTTACCACATCTCTCCCTATGCTCAGCTCACAGTGAATTGACAAAAACCGCGCCGGATGAGGCTTTTATAGTGTTGACATCACAGGGGATGGCTGCATGGCATTATGAGTGATCTCACATTCCTGGGATTCTTACTTTCACTTTGTAACACTTGTAGCTGCCGTTTTAGGAAAAAAAATATTCGTTACCATGAAGCGGGAGGAAATTTGGATTCATTGCGAATCAAATTTTTCTAAACTTTGGACTGAATTCCACTTTGAATGCTTTGATTCGCTCAACACTAGTCTTAAACAGAGCATGACTGAGCCTTTCTTGTTGAAATCATCATAACCCTTTCAGTAACCGCCTCTTATATTATATCCTGTCTCTCATCAGTTGTAACCAATAAATGTATGTGCCCTCACATTGTTGTGCCAGTAAAGTGATATGTCCATGCAGCAAATGTGCCCTTACTGTCCACTAAACCTGTAATATATGCTACATTTCAATAGATGATTTTCTCTTTGATTCCCTATGCTGACATCTCTCAAATTTACAGTTGCAATTTTTTTTTCAGCACTGTAGAAACTCCTGTCTCCATAAAGTAATTTGCACCATGGAGAGACTTGTAAATAGAGGAAAGTAGAGAAAAGGTACAATACAATGAAAATACAAATTATACTTTCTTCTTCTTTTTCTTTTGTAGTTGTGGTGCAAAATGGAAGCATGGACTAGTTTGGCCTGTGCTGTGGACAAAACATGCCCATTGAATCATATAGGTCCATGTTTATCCATGGCATCCATGTTCTGTCAGGGGTTTTCACAGATCATTGGTAGGAGATGCCAATGAAGTTTCTAAGCCAAGCAGTGCATGTCCATTTAGACTGGAGATTGTCAGGAAGTAAGCTGTCAGGTCAGGACTTGAACCCAGGGACTCCTGTGTCCCAGGTGGCAGCTCTTCAGCTATACAGCTTTCTGGACAGCTCCTGTGCTGAACTGAATCTAGTTCCCTGTGCCTCTAGTTTCAGTCCCCACCTCCCTTTCTTGCTCCACCCTGTTCCCTGATTGAAAATCTTATTTAAACCCAGCCTTGCACTTCCTGCCTTGTGAGATTATTGTGCTCTCAGCCTGTAATCAAGCTAGTCTCTTCTGCTCTGAATACTGACGCTCATCTTGTGCATCGACCACTGGCTTTCTCCTGACTATGGTATTTGACTACTCCTCTAATACTGACACTCATCTTGTGCATCGACCACTGGCTTCCTTCTGACTACTTTATCGGCCTTGTAATTACACCAAGTAGTTGCAATACAAGACTCCGAACCAGACCCGGACCGTTACATAAGCGTTCCATGCAGCAATCACCTCCACAGTATGTGGACAAGCGATCGCTGCTGCTTTCACTTGTCCCCATACAAAATTATTGCTACTGGGCAGCAGATCGCTATTTAGACATCACAATCTTCTGCCCAACAATGACTAGGGTGTCCTCACTAGTGATGGCCTTGCGGTTGGCCCAGCGGTCAGTTCCCGGCGAACTTTACCCGTGCGCGATCCACATGAGAACATATGGCGATGTCCGCGCGCACCATATTCTTTTACATTTTGCCGAACTTTGACCCATGAAACATCCATCAGGTGGGACAGGACATCCAATTGAGACATTTCACCACATGGACACCCCCCCAACCCTATAACAAAACCCGATCTGGCAGCCATTTTACATTATGTATTTTGCCAGTGTAGGGAGAGGTTACATTTTGAAGCAAGGACAGGCTGTTAGGAACGCTAGCTAATAGGGCCATAAAAGTCCTAGTCCCTTTTAGGGACTGGTAATGTTGTGCTATCGATAGGTGTGATACAAGAAGGGGTGTGATATACTTATAATATACAATGCCTGTCCCCCAAAAAAAGTTGCCACCTGGATTTAACTAAGCAAATAGTTATGAGCCTCCTATTTGATAATTACTGCAAGTTATTTAACCCCAACTGGTGTAATGAGTTGCTTCTCATTTCTTAAACAACCATGTCGAAAAACACATCTCGTGGTCGTGGAAAAGATGTTAGTCTGTTTGAGAAGGGTGAAATCATTGGCATGCATCAAGCAGAGAAAACATCTAAGGAGATTGCAGAAATTACTAAAATTGGGTTAAGAATGTCCAACACATTATTAAAAACTGAAAGGATAGTGGGACCCATCGTACTAGAGGAATAAATGTGGCGGGAAAAAAATCCTGAATGATCGTGATCAGCAATCACTTAAATGTTTGGTGAAATCAAATCGAAGAAAAACAACAGTAGAACTCAGGGCTATGTTTAATAGTGAAAGTAAGAGCATTTCCACATGCACAATGCGAAGGGAACTCAAGGGATTGGGACTGAACAGATGTGTAGCCCTAAGAAAACCACTAATCATTGAGGCAAACCAGAAAAAAAAAGGCTTCAATTTGCTAGGGAGCATAAAGATTGGACTCTGGAGCAATGGAAGAAGGTCATGTGGTCTGATGAGACCAGATTTACCCTGTTCCAGAGTGATGGGCGCATCAGGGTAAGAAGAGAGGCAGATGAAGTGATGCACCCATCATGCCTAGTGCCTACTGTACAAGCCTGTGGGGGCAGTGCTATGATCTGGGGTTGCTGCAGTTGGTCCAGACCTTAACCACATTGTGAATATTTGGGATGTGCTAGAGAAGGCTTTGCGCAGCGGTCAGATTCTACCATCATCAATGCAAGATCTTGGTGAAAAATGTATGCAACACTGGATGGAAATAAATCTTGTGACATTGCAGAAGCTTATCGAAACAATGCCACAGTGAATGCATGCCGTAATCAAGGTAAAGGCGGGCCAACAAAATATTAGAGTGTGTGACCTTTTTTTGTGGCGACCTTTGTTTTTGGACAGGCAGTGTACTTTCTAACATAGAAAGTATATTATAGTGCATTTGTATGCTTCTAGAAAATATTGATTGAGGGCTGCAATCCATAAGCTTCCACAAAATAGTGATTGAGGTTTTCCATATACCTGTGTCCACAAAATTACTGCTTGAGGGTCTTATACCAGCTTCAACTAACAACTGATTGAGGCCTGCCATATATCCGCATCCACAAAATAGTGATAGAGGTTTTCCATATACAGTACAGACCAAAAGTTTGGACACACCTTCTCATTCAAAGAGTTTTCTTTATTTTCATGACTATGACAAATGTAGATTCACACTGAAGGCATCAAAACTATGAATTAACACATGTGGAATTATATACATAACAAAAAAGTGTGAAACAACTGAAAATATGTCATATTCTAGGTTCTTCAAAGTAGCCACCTTTTGCTTTGATTACTGCTTTGCAACCTCTTGGCATTCTCTTGATGAGCTTCAAGAGGTAGTCACCTGAAATGGTCTTCCAACAGTCTTGAAGGAGTTCCCAGAGATGCTTAGCACTTGTTGGCCCATTTGCCTTCACTCTGCGGTCCAGCTCACCCCAAACCATCTCGATTGGGTTCAGGTCCGGTGACTGTGGAGGCCAGGTCATCTGGCGCAGCACCCCATCACTCTCCTTCATGGTCAAATAGCCCTTACATAGCCTGGAGGTGTGTTTGGGGTCATTGTCCTGGTGAAAAATAAATGATGGTCCAACTAAACGCAAACCGGATAGAATAGAATGCCGCTCCAAGATGCTGTGGTAGTCATGCTGGTTCAGTATGCTTCAATTTTGAATAAATCCCCAACAGTGTCACCAGCAAAGCACCCCCACACCATCACACCTCCTCCTCCATGCTTCACGGTGGGAACCAGGCATGTAGAGTCCATCCGTTCACATTTTCTGCGTCGCACAAAGACACAGTGGTTGGAACCAAAGATCTCAAATTTGGACTCATCAGACCAAAGCACAGATTTCCACTGGTCTAATGTCAATTCCTTGTGTTCTTTAGCCCAAACAAGTCTCTTCTGCTTGTTGCCTGTCATTAGCAGTGGTTTCCTAGCAGATATTCTACCATGAAGACCTGATTCACACAGTCTCCTCTTAACAGTTGTTCTAGAGATGTGTCTGCTGCTAGAACTCTGTGTGGCATTGACCTGGTCTCTAATCTGAGCTGCTGTTAACCTGCGATTTCTGATAATAAACGTTTGAAACCGCGCTGCTTGAGACTCTGTCATCCGATACACAGGTGAATGAATCAGGGTATTAGCCTCTATCCTCCTCTCAAAGGCTTCAATCCTCTTCAGACCGCCTCCTCTGCAGGGTTAGACAATCGGCAAATAGTGTAGTACCCTCTTAGTAGTTGGTATAAAAAGGTTTTATTCTACTTACAGACGTTGGTAAACAATAGGCATATCACAATAATAAAATCTGTAACGTTCCTGCCCGACCCGGGTTTCGCTCTCTGGCTTCCTCAGGGGCGACAACTGTGCATGTCCGCAGTGGGGCCCTTTAAATAGCCCAGCTTCCCAAGTTACGGGAGCCACCACTCGATCAAATACTTCAGTACAGATAATAGTTTCCACATGGTTTTCAATCCATATAATAAAATATTTCATTCCAAACAATAATATTCACATATATTAATAAAAAGAATCCTCTCCTAATCTAAAACACCTTTTTTCCTATATTCCCCCTTTCGGGTTACCGCAGCTTCATGATATAAGTAAACCTCCTTGGTCCTTTCTATTAAACTCTTTTATCTAGATCATGTCATATCCTCCGTTCTTTTCAATTCCCTTTTTATTCATACAGCCTTTATCCCAGATTTCTCAAACAACCTCTCAAATCATAACTTCTCACTGTTTCCTATACCATACGTGATGCAGTCACCTACTTACTTCACTGCCCACAATTGGCCCCGTCATCCAGGGAACTCTCAACCCCACCTCCCTCCCCTCAAGACGTCCACATCACATGGTTCAACCGCCCAATGAGCAGCCATATCTCATGACGTAGCCCGAAGGTCCTCCAGAGGAAAGGTAAAGAGCTCACCGGATAACGTCACCCATACAAAATACTTCTTATCCCATATCTATATTAAGCAAGGTTTCAGATCAAACTCTATGTTCAAACCCCCAGGCTGCAAGGTCCCTAATTGGTAGATCCATTTAACTTCTTTCCGGTTAATTTGTAACAGTGAGTCGCCACCTCGCCAGTGTGGTTTAACCACTTCCACTCCAGCGAACTTCAAACCCCCCGGATTTTTACCATGAGCGAGTTTAAAGTGAGCTGACACACTGTGGCTCATCAGGCCTTTTTTGATATTCCGTATGTGTTCCTGGATCCTTATTTTCAATTTCCTCACCGTCCTACCAACGTACTGGAGTCCGCACGGACACTCCAATACGTATATGATACCCTCATTCTCGCATGAGCAATTTCCTTTTATTCGAAACTCCCCTCCATTTTTATTAGATATAATATAATTAAGCGTTCTCATCCTTCCTTTTGTGTTCCGATTCTTACACCCGGTACAGAACCCACACCATGTGAATTTCCCTCCCTCTTTATTCCGCTTTACACCCACTGGGGGGATGGCACTATGCACCAACTTGGTTCTAATGTTGGATGCCTTCCTAAAAATAAAAGAAGGGTTGTCAGGTATGACTTTTCCTAATATTGGGTCATTTTTGAGCGTACCCCAATTCTTTTTTACCGCTTTTTTTACAGTATCCGACATTGAGCAGTACCTTGTTGTAAAGGAGAATCTGTAATCCCCCTCATCCTTTTTATCTTTTTCTTTTATATGTTCCTTCTCCTTCTTTTTTTCCTCTTCTACAGTCTGGATGCACGCATCCAGGCTGTCCTCTTCATACCCCCTTTCAAGGAATCTATCTTTCAACACCTTACATTGTGATCTATAGTCTTCCACCACTGTGCAATTCCGGGCCATTCTTTTAAATTGCCCTTTAGGTATATTTTTGAGCCATGATCCATAGTGGCAACTTTTCATGTCGATATATGAATTCACATCTGTCTCTTTGAAGAAAGAACTAGTTTTAAATGCGCCATCCTCTATCCGTATGCATAAATCCAAAAAATTTATGGAAACATTACTAATCTCCCCCACTAACCGCAAATTCCATTCGTTATTATTAAGCTGGTTGATAAAAATTTCAAGTCCCTCCTTCTCTCCTTCCCACACTAGGAGACAGTCATCGATATACCTCCTCCAGAGGGTTAACTTACCCCCTGGGCTGTCCGCTCCTAGTGTGGGAAGGATGGTACTCTCCTCCCATGCCCCCATAAAAATGTTGGCGAAACTGGGGGCGAATTTCGCCCCCATCGCCGTTCCAATGCACTGTACATAATGGGAGTCCCTGAACCAGAAATAATTGTGGTCAAGACAATAGTCCAAACATTTCAGGATAAAATCCCCCTGCAGAACACCTATTTTCGGGTCCTTCTATCTGCACTGAAGTATTTGATTGAGTGGTGGCTCCCGTAACTTGGGAAGCTGGGCTATTTAAAGGGCCCCACTGCGGACATGCGCAGTTGTCGCCCCTGAGGAAGCAAGAGAGCGAGGTCGGGCAGGAATGTTACAGATTTTATTATTGTGATATGCCTATTGTCTACCAACGTCTGTAAGTAGAATAAAACCTTTTTATACCAACTACTAAGAGGGTACTACACTATTTGCCGATTGTCTAACCCTGCAGAGGAGGCGGTCTGAGGAGGATCGAAGCCTTTGAGAGGAGGATAGAGGCTAATACCCTGATTCATTCACCTGTGTATCGGATGACAGAGTCTAAAGCAGCGCGGTTTCAAACTTTTATTTGTCCGTGTTTTGGGACACAGGACTGACATTTTCTATTTTTGTTTTATACTGCGATTTCTGAGGCTGGTGACTCGGATGAACTTATCCTCCGCAGCAGAGGTGACTCCTGGGGCGGTCCGCATGTGAGCCAGTTTCTTTGTAGCGCTTGATGGTTTTTGTGACTGCACTTGGGGAGACTTTCAAAGTTTTCCCAATTTTTCGGACTGACTGACCTTCATTTCTTAAAGTAATGGTGGCCACTAGTTTTTCTTTACTTAGCTGCTTTTTTCTTGCCATAATACAAATTCTAACAGTCTATTCAGTAGGACTATCAGCTGTGTATCCACCTGACTTCTCCACAACGCAACTGATGGTCCCAACCCCATTTATAAGGCAAGAAATCCCACTTATTAAACCTGACAGGGCACACCTTTGAAGTGAAAACCATTTCAGGTGACTACCTCTTTAAGCTCATCAAGAGAATGCCAAGAGTGTGCAAAGCAGTAATCAAAGCAAAAGGTGGCTACTTTGAAGAACCTAGAATATGACATATTTTCAGTTGTTTCACACTTTTTTGTTATGTATATAATTCCACATGTGTTAATTCATAGTTTTGATGCCTTCAGTGTCAATCTACAATTTTCATAGTCATGAAAATGAAGAAAACTCTTTGAATGAGAAGGTGTGTCCAAACTTTTGGTCTGTACGGTACCTGCGTCCACAAAATGCAGATTGCGGGTTTTGATATACCTGCTTCAACTAGCAACTGATTGAGGCCTGCCATATATCAGCTTCCACAAAATAGTGATAGAGCTTTTCCATATACCTGGGTCCACAAAATACAGACTGCAGGTTTTGATATACCTGCTTCAACTAACAACTGATTGAGGCCTGCCATGTATCAGCTTCCACAAAATAGTGATAGAGGTTTTTCTTATACCTGCATCCACAAAATTACTGCTTGAGGATGATATACCTGCTTCAACTAACAACTGATTGAGGCCTGGCTAATTTTTGGGGCCTGTACTGGCCGACAGTTACATATTTATCCTGTGACCGCCTAATGTACCTCCAGCCACAGAATCCAAAGTTCTTTGCTGTCAGGTGAATGCCTATTGCCTAATTTTTGTTGCCTGTACTGGCCGACAGTTACATTTTTTATCTCTAGCCACATAATCACACCATTTTCTCACTCCTCTGCCTCTCATTATGGTGGCGCATGAACCGCATTCACCATAAGGATCTTCTAATGTCACAGGGTCATGTGACTGTGCCCCCCACCCCATACTGTGCCCCTCACCCCGAACTGTGCCCCTTATACCCTGCAATGTGCCCTCTTACCACACCCCGTGCAGTGCCCCTAGTCATTCCCTGTACTGTACCCTCTTATACCCTTTTATCTGGTCACGGTATGGCGGTGTTATCCGGTCACTGTACAGAGGTGTTATCAGGTCAATGTATGGCGGTGGTATCCAATGACTGGATGGCCATCACTTTATCACTTTTTCCCTGCCCACGCCATCCTTTTTTATATAATAAATGACCACCTAATTGTATTATTATTCTGGGGTAGGGCTAATGTCTTTATATTATATAGATTATAATGTATTATACTGTGCCCTGTATTTCCCAGTAGAAAATAATCCTTGGGAAACACAATCCTCATCCCTGACCACCAGGACCAGGAATCGCTCTGTCAGTCCATGGTGGCCTCCCCTCTCTGCCAAGCTGCTCCGTTGTGTATTGGTGCTTATTCTGACACTACGGCTGAGTTCACATCCTATTTTTGCCATCCATTTAATGCATACCAACAATGTATGCGTTAACAGATGCCTAAGACTGATGCTCTACAGTGGCATCTGTTCACCATACAGTTCCATGGTAGAAAAAAAATGTAAGTTAACATGTGCATTTTTTTTTAAATGGACTCTGCAGGATACAAAAATGTGGAGTGCTGCACATTTGTATACATCAAACCGAACGTGCGTTCGCGAATTGTCCTGGCCGATGTTCGTCCATCACTAGTCCTCACCTCTGTTCATTTTACCCGATGAACAAGCATTTTGCTCATTCATCGGGTGATCTGCAGCACCTTTAGACAAGCAGATTACGAGAACAAATGTCTGTAGGAATATTGGGCCATCTAAATCGAGACTTACTTTAACAATAGTACTTTTTATTACATGGCATTACCATTATTACATTATTCAAACTTAACATTGAAAGCTCAGCCATTTTACCACCATGATTTTTATCAGGATCTATTGCATAAGACTAGTCCAAGATAAACTTATTTTGAAATTTTAATCATAACCAACTGCAAAATTAAAATATTAGGTATGACAGATGCATTAAACACTCTATCTTGTATTGAGGTATTATTTTCTATTACAGTGTGGACAGTGTGATTATAAACTACAAGCATCTAAATTATCCATGAGAAAAAGATTAGCTGATAATTGACACACAAAGGGAATGCTAAGACAATTGAAAATCAATGCAGATTTTATCGCATATTACAACAATCTGATTTAGCAATAATACAAATAAATACATACATTAATAAATACATAAAACATTAAAATATAGTTTTAAAGGCCATGACCACCTTTACACCATTTTTAATTCTTCATTTCCTTTCTAAATGCAAAATAAACAACTTTAGAAATGATCTTCATTCAAAATTTCCTACAATTTTGCTTCTGAAGAGTGTGTGTAAATCTTTCTGATGGAGCTTTTGAATCTGACATTAATCCATCAGAGCACTGCTCCTGGCTGTGCCACAGCCATCATAGTGAAGTCCCCTGGCTGCCTCAGCATTGGTGCAGTAAGCATACTCACCAGACATCATTCACGTACATTGCGGCAGTAACATGACTTGTTCATATGACCACTTCATTTGGCTGTACCTGGGTACCAGTACTTCGGTGCAGGTGCTGAACAGCGAGTCCTGAAGAAGCAGTCACGTACCGCTGGGGCATTTCAGTATGACAGCTGTGGGACAGTATAGCCATGTTTATAGCATTTTATGAAATACCACTGGAAATTGGCCAATCCTTTTAATGTAAGATGTAGTTTGAAAGCTGAAGTTTGTAGTGGATGACACTCCACTTCTCACTTATTGTGGATTGTAAATGACATCACCACACCAACGCTTGATGAAGTCTGCAACACTTGCCCTCCAAATCAGGATCAGAATAGCAGGCATTAATACAGGGGCATGAGGCTGGCTCTACTATTGAGGGGCATTTAAAGGTTGGCTGTCACAGACGTTCCCGAGACAGGTGGCAGGAGATCGGTGAGACTGGGAACACGTGGTTTGATCTGACATGTTTTCCATTTGGATTAAATGATGTATGTGTTGTTTCTGGTGCTTGCGACACATTCTTTCACCAGGTGTGGCTATTAGGGTCATTTAACCTTCTCTATTTATAGTTGCTTCTCCCACAATGCTGTGCGGTTTATAGCTTCTGTTTAGACCTTTGGATAGATTGTGGTTGGATCTCAACTGAGTTGCTGGTGCTTTCATTGCTCCTTTGAAGTTAAGTCTTTCCTTTCCCTTTTGTATTTTGTTTGGGTTCTGTGTGTTGCATTTCCATATTGTTTGTATTAGGCCTGAAGGAGACTCCTGTTCATCCTTCCTTTTAGAGGAACAGGTAGTCTCGTCTCTGTCATTAGTACTCTGTCATTGTCATGTAACTGCATTATTACTGTTTGACTCCTGGTGGTGAAACAATATTTTTCTTTTTGTATACTACAAATTCTACCTTCTATCTTCATTCAGCAGGACCTGCGCTGACGTCACTGTGCTCACCACATCAGCGCAAGTCCTTTTGCAGGTCCTGCAAGAAGAAGAAAGAAGACGATAACGGCTGCGCGATCAAGTGGATGAGGTAAGTCATTTTTTATTTTTATTTTTTAACCCTTAATGGACATTTTACTTAGCATTCTGTATTAATAGAATGCTATTATTTTCCTTTATAACCATGTTATAATGGAAAATAATAAAATCTACAGAACACTGAATCCACACCCGAACTTCAGTGAAGAAGTCCAGTTTGGGTCTGGGTACCAACATTACGTTTTTTATCACGCGCATGCAAAACGCATTAATTATTATTTTACACGCGCGTGGAAAAATCAATGCAATCGCAGAAAAAACTGACTGAAATTGCGTGCTCACTTGCGCGTGTTTCCCACAATGCATCCGGACCTCTTCTGCGATGCCCGAGTGAAAGGGGCCTAAGTGTGCAGTGGTGAGTTTGTTATGTTATGGGTTCCTGTCAGTGATATTGGGGTACTGTGCTGGCCCTTCTAGGGAGGCATCATTTCAGTTTGACTGTCTTATTATATTCTCTTCTCTGGTTTTAGCTCCAGCAGATACGATGATAAATCCTGTTTATATAAAATGTGATAATCTGACATAGCTGTAGGCTGGACAATAAAGGAGTAATGCCCTACATTGCCAGGGGCCCAGGCCATCCTCACGCTGACCCTGAACAGGACAGCTCCAGGCTAAACCCATACATTTACATAGATATTAAAAAATGTTGGCTTTTTAAGTCCTCCTATCCAACGCCCTGTCCACTTAAGGTCACTTTCTCACATTCTATTTATAATGGTAATAGTTCTTAATAACTGCTTATTAGCAAATGACAAAACTACCATTAACCAGCTATTATGCAAGAATATATGCAACTATTATACTGCAGAAATCCTGACAGCAGTACCTTTTTACACTGATCAAAAATGCAATCAAGTAACTGAAATATACATTATCAAGAAATTCCTTTATATGATTACTTATAATTACATGTTTTGGACCCACTCATTATATTATCCTATGTTAATTTATTGCTTCCCAACAAGCATAGTTGCTGCATATTTTATTTTTTCTATATCCCAAGTAACAACAAGGTTATAATGTAATACTTAATGATTTAAAAAAAATCAACCCATCCATATAATGTTAACGGCTTCATACGACTGTGAGAATAAAAGACATTTCAGCATCAGGTGCCTCTCCAATTACCCTCCAATCTTCCCTCATTTAGTTCCAGTGCCCTCTTCTGTGCCCTGTGCTTGCAAGCCAGCAGATGTATTAATACTGACTAGATTTATACAGGAGGTGGAGAGAACATTCATCGTAATTGATGAATGATAAATCTGGAATGTGCTCACCCCCTGGTGACGGGAGCACACAGCGGTATTTATGTTTATATTCATCTGCAATGCAGTTTAACATGGTCATGGATTATAGAGCGGTTTACATTCATGTGTGTACTGGGAATATACAGAACTTAACTTAATGCTTTGTGTGAAAGATCCACGCTGGGCGAATATGGCTTCAGGGAAGAGGGCTGCTTATGTATCCTGTGCACAAGCTCATCGGAGAGAGGACAGTAGTGTCTCGGAATTGACATAAAGCTGCGTTATCCGCAGGGCACAGAACTACTCTGCCAAGTCTACTTGCAGAATAGTCCAATAGGTGTCTGAGGAGATGTCAAGTAACTCCCTACATATCTGTAACGCTCTCTTTCTTATTGCAAGCATTGAACATTGTATTAGGAGCTAAATTTATCCAATAATTCTAATAATTCATCCTGACGAGTTTACTTGACAAATGCAGCATTCGCTACCTCAAAGCATTGAACTATTACAGATTTGCTCTGTGAGTCAGTACTATCGTGTATTTGCATTTTCAAACAGAAAAGGTAATAGTAATATTCTAAATGTTCTACTATTACGAATTTGATGACTCAATTCGGCTAAAAAAAAAAAGTAAGTCACCTTAAAATAGACCCGAAACTGAGCTTGCAAGTAAATGATGCCAATGAAGAACTCATAGGAAGAGGATACCAACTACGGTGTCATTTATCACCGTTACCTCTAGAAGAAATGAATGGCAGACTAGTGTTTTTATCTTCATATTTACAGGTTCTATATATTTTTCTTAGGACATGCATGTTCAGGGGGTTGTGTTGTAGTATGAATGAAGAAAGAAACCCTGCTTCATTACGAACACCTTTACCAGCATGTTAGTTTGCAAAGTGTGGTCGGAGCCCACCCATTTACACAGTATGAGGGTGCATTCACGTGACCGCATGTATTTTGCAGTCCGCAAAACGTGGATCCGCAAAAAATATGGATGACGCCCGTGTTGCATCCGTTTTTTCTTGCAGATCCATTGTAACAATGCCTCAAAACAGACCAGAATAGGACATGTTCTATCTTTTTTTGTGGGGCTACGGAACGGACATACGGAAGTGGACAGTGTGCTGTCTGCATTTTTTGCTGACCCATTGAAATGAATGGGTCTGCATTCTATGAGCAAAAATTACATATTGGATGGTATTTCAGGCACATATTGCGGCGGAACAGTCAGTTGCACCGCAATCTGCAACTTTTCCCCGCTCACGCCCGGTCTAAAAAAGTGGGCGTGGTGGCGAAGGGAACAGGCTGGCATGGCTTATTCATCATTTTCTACACCTGTTTTAGGTGTAGAAAATGGTCTCAATGTAAGCCAGCTAGGAAGCTGGCTTACACTTAGACTGGCGCTGGAAGCGCCGAGGTTATGTAGAGGCCTGCGCCTCTTCATAACTTCAACGGATTCACTGACAGATATAAGGCTTATTAAGACCAGTGTCTAAAACGCCGGTCTTAATAAATGACCCCCTATATTGTTTTGCTGTTGAAGGGTCTGTGGTCACATGACCAGATCATCAGATCCTTAAATTAGTAGTCTACTGCTCATGTAAGAGGGGCTTACCTCATAATAAGGGTCCTCTTCTGGAATAAAAAACACTTTGTGGATCAGATTCAGGTGCATGAGTAGCATTTCAACTGGAGATCCCTTGAACAATACATAGGGAGCATAGAGGCTGCAGACGAAGAGGCAAGAACCTTGATGTTTTTTGTGACTGCACTTGGGGACACCTTCAAAGTTTTCCCAATTTTTCAGACTGACTGACCTTCATTTCTTAAAGTAATGATGGCCACTCGTTTTTCTTTACTTAGCTGCTTTTTTCTTGCCATAATACAAATTCTAACAGTCTATTCAGTAGGACTATAAGCTGTGTATCCACCTGACTTCTCCACAACGCAACTGATGGTCCCAACCCCATTTATAAGGCAAGAAATCCCACTTATTAAACCTGACAGGGCACACCTGTGAAGTGAAAACCATTTCAGGTGACTACCTCTTGAAGCTCATCAAGAGAATCCCAAGAGTGTGCAAAGCAGTAATCAAAGCAAAAGGTGGCTACTTTGAAGAACCTAGAATATGACATATTTTCAGTTGTTTCACACTTTTTTGTTATGTATATAATTCCACATGTGTTAATTCATAGTTTTTATGCCTTCAGTGTGAATCTACAATTTTCATAGTCATGAAAATAAAGAAAACTCTTTGAATGAGAAAGTGTGTCCAAACTTTTGGTCTGTACTGTATATATATATATATATATATATAATAAAAAAAACTGCAAAAAAAGGTTCGCAGCACTCCTTGAGAGATAAAATGTGCTCTTTTAGTCACACATATCAAGTGACAACGTTTCGGTTCTCTCACAGAACCTTTCTCAAGTCAGGTGCCTTTCTCAAGTCAGCACCTGACTTGAGAAAGGTTCTGTGAGAGAACCGAAACGTTGTCACTTGATATGTGTGAATAAAAGAGCACATTTTATCTTTCAAGGAGTGCTGCGAACCTTTTTTTGCTGTTTGCCGTCCTGAATCGAGGGACCATCGTGGGCACCCTACATTCTACACAAGTTCTCAAGGGAGTGCTGCCACAGTTTTATTATGGATATATATACAGTGCTTTGAAAAAGTATTCATACTCCTTGAATATTTCTGCATTTTTTCATGTTACATCCACAAACCTAAATGTATTTTATTAGGATTTTATGTGATAGGCTAACACAAAGTATCACGTATGTGTCAAGAGAAAAGAAAATGATACATGGTTTTCAAAATGTTTAATAAATAAAAATCTGAAAAGTGTGGTGTGCATTTGTATTCAGCCCTCTATACTCTGATACATCTAAATAAAATCCAGTGTGGCCAGTTGCCTTCAGAAGTCACCTAATTAGTAAATAGAGTTCACCTGTGTGTAACTTATTCTCAGTATAACTACAGCTGTTCTGTGATGGCCTCAGAGGTTCGTTAGTGAACATTAGTGACCAACAGCATCATGAAAACCAATGAACACACCAGATAGGTCAGGGATAAAGTTGTGGAGAAGTGTAAAGTAGGGTTAGGTTATAAAAAATATCCCTCTTAACATATCACAGAGCACTGTTTAATCCATCATCCGAAAATGGAAGGAGTATGGCACAACTGCAAAACTACCAAGACATGGCAATTTACCTAAACTGACAGCCCAGGCAAGGAGAGCACTAATTGGAGAAGCAGGCAAGAGGCCCATTGTCACTCTGGAGGAGCTACAGAGATCCACAGATCAGGTGGGAGAATCTGTCCACAGGACAACTATTCGTCGTGTACTCCACAAATCTAGCCTTTATGGAAGAGTGGCAAGAAGAGAGCCATTTTTGAAAGAAAGCCATAAGAAGCCCAATTTGCAGTTTGATACAAGCCATGTAGGGGACAATAGCAAACATGTGGAAAAAGATGAGACCAAAGTTTAACTTTTTGGCCTAAATGCAAAATGCTATGTGTGGCAGAACACTAATACTGCACATCATTGTCCCAGCGTGTGCAAATGGATGAGGTGAGTATTGCAATTGTAACTCCTGAAAGGTTATTTTTTACTTGTTCCATCCTTAGATGCGTGCACTCCTCTCTTTGTGGCTGTTAAAAACTGTCCTATTGATAAAAACAAAAAAAAAAAAAAAAAGACCATGTGAATGGCTGTTAACAAAAAAGATGTCATACATGTAGCCTAATGCAGATATGAAGATTTTATGGAAGAAAACCAAAGCTGGGCGGTCCTTACATACAATAAAATATTGTACTAATTATGTAGTTAAAAAGTTTTAAAACAATGGAGCAATCGACACAAACAAACAAGATATCATGTAAAAATTTCAGGAAGGTGTATGTAAGCTTAAAGACATCGTTACTGAGATTTAAGTATAGAAACATTTACTATATCATAAACTATCTGAAAGTAAAGTTTCATATTCAGGCAAGATAAAGATAAAGGGAATGAAATGTGCACAGTACAAGAAGAACAAATTGGATGCAAAAAAAAAAGAGTGGGAAAGTAATCTGCAAAAGGAACACTTCATTTTATATTAGGATTGATCACATTAAAAAGAACGCTTGCAGGCTAGGAATCAGATTACAATTTATTACTATTGATTCATACAGTGTCGACATAAACTGCTTTGTATAGTGATAGAATATCAGTTAGGCTTATTCTAATTAGCAGGCTTGCTATAAGTAGGGGAGAATATAGTCAAACATATTAAAAATCTTGAACATTTAAGGGTAGAGAACAATTATTTTGTAAGATTGTAGTCGAGACCATCAGTATCTTATGACTTTTAAGGAAAAGAGTTCCAGAAAACAAGTCATGCTGGTCTCTCAAGTATATGGCTATGAGGGAGGGTCGATCTTGCAATAATCATCTTGGACAAACTAAGTGAAAGTGGACTTATGCCACTCTTGTGCCAGTTTACTTTTATTATAGTCTAGGGAGAGGGATGTTAAACATTTCTTTTGCAATATACTTTATTAGGGAAAGATGTTTCTTTGTACAAAAAAAAACAGGGTGTAAAGAGTCTTCTTAGCAAACATCTGAGTATTGCTAAGGAGAATCTGTCTTCAGTCTTCAGTTCCGCTGAGCGCTGAAGACATCTGTGTATAACAAGTCAGATATGCAGGCAGGGTGATGGTTAGGGCACATGTACATAGTCAGGGACTAAGGTAGTGACAAAAGGCAGGTTGGAAGCATAATATTTGTAAGACAAGTAAAGAACCTATTAGACTGCACAATAATTGGTCAAATTATTGGGAACAAGCTTCATAGGAATAAAAGATACCCGTTCGTCAGGATGAAAGGTGCCTGATTAGCAGCAGTTCATACATGTTTAATCAGAGATGTGCTGATTCGTTCCTCCCTCATTCTGTTCTATTCATTATAGATAGAACGTCTCTGATTAAACAAGTGTATGCTGCATTCAGTTTATATCGGCATGTGTTTTTAGGCCTGCACAAATGACTGCTGATCGATGTGTTAACATCCATTGGCACTTGCATTGCCCGAAGATAGGGCAGTGTAATAGCAACCACTAGTGACCAACTGTATCAAAAGGTGCAGATAGCTCATATAGGTTACCATTTTATCAGTAAGTAAACCATTAACTGCACTCTTGCACCCTAATTTTATTAATAAAGGTCTGAAGTTACCCAGACCTATGACCCAGTGGCATGATGCATGGGGGGAACATCAAAACCGCAGTCAATGATCGGTTGCATTGCCCATGTGACCTGCGTCAAACCAGATGTTGACACAGGGAGTCAGGAGATCTGTAGCCGAGGCGCAGGAGCAAAGAAGCCGGAACCCAGCAGTTGGGATCAGGTAAGTATAATTTCCTCCGCAAAACCAGCCACACTGGGGTCCTGCTTGAATGACCCCCAGGAGTAAACAACCCCTGTTAGGGTTGCTGTTCCTGGGTGGAAGCATGGTCTGGTGGATGATGGCAGGAAATAGCGATAACTAGATTTCCATATTGGATGTCACTTAGAGGTACAAACACTACATTCCTGAATTTCCAACCACGCAATGGTATGGTATGATCAAGTAAGATCCCCACACATGGAATAGCCTTTCATTCTATTTGGAAGCTAGCTATGAAGTTCAAGAATTTTAGATGACAAAACCAGAGGAAGTCTGGTATCACTTATATTTTGGCAAGTATCTTTTTGCTCTTCAACTGGTTTAAACTTAGATTAGAGAGGTGTTATTGTTATCCATAATTTTTCAGTATTAATTTCAATCCATCACCCATAGACCACAATGATAAAAAATGTATCCTGATTGAACTAATGAAACTAATAGGAAGTTTACAGGACGTGTATTTACATTTAACATTTTGGCAGTTGATAATAATAACTGATACGGGAGTGACCAGTTTTTATTCAGGATGTTAGAAATTCAGGTAGTAGCCTGGAGTAATGGCTTTAGAAGGCAGATAGTTCAGCAGGTTAGAACTTAAAAGGTCTGGCCACTTTCTGGCTACTGTTGACCAGTGGGTATATAAGATGATTATATGGCACTTACTAATATAGCCTTTGATAAAATTCTGTGTGATTTTCTATATTTCATTAGGTATGCCCCCTTGATTGCCAAGTCTTTTGTGCTGTCCACGCAGAGGTCCTGTCCTGCTGATGGAGGGTCATTTGACCAGGCATATCACCTCCACGTGATGCCTTCTCCATTCAAACACACTGCATCTGCACTAAACTCCCAGCAGATCAATTGCACATGGCAGGGGCAGTGTATTTGAAAGAAGGAGACACATGAAGGTGATTTGCCTATTCACATGATCCTCCATTTTATAGAAAGGATATCTCTGGGGACAGCACAAAATGGAGGTGATATGCCTGGTCACATGACCCTCCATCAGCAGGACAGGACCTCTGTGTGGACAGCACAAGACTTGGCAAACAAGAAATATAGAAAATAGTACAGAATTTTAACAAAGGCTATATTAGTAAGTGTCATATAATCATCTTACTAACACATTGGTCAATAGTAGCCATAAAGTGGCCAAGACCTTTAATACTTGATTTGACGATTTTCTGGCAAATTATTGGGAAGAAGCATTCATGTGTTCAGTTGTTCCCAATAATTGGCCCATATAATACTGACACTGGTCATTCAGTAAATGAGCAAATTCTCTTTGTCGGCTGATTGGTGTCTTTTATCAAGGTCTCCCCATGTAATCAGTGATGTGCTGCTGATAATCATTAGAACTGAATGGGGGAAGAACGGCTGCAGTAGTCATCGTTCCTTCCACGTTTACTTTGCATCAGCCTGTGTAATTGGTGGCAGCAAATGAACATTGATGAATCTGTTTACCACTGCTAATCAGCGCTGTTCCTGCTTGAACGTCGGGCAGTGTAATAGGGTACTCAAAGGACAATTTAATTGGAAAGGGAAAGGCTAAAGAGGCCATTATAGGGACATAGATGAAAGGATGATAAGATTATGGCTGATTTCTTACAAAAACAGCACCACATTGCCCACAGGCTGTGTGTGATATTGTATATCAGCCCCAACAACGCTGACCCCAATACCACACACAACTTGACAGGTGTGGTGCTGTTGGAAGCTACACAGCACTACACAGGCAATAAGGCTTGAATTTTAGAGCTGAACTGAATTTCACATCAGCTCTAGAGCTTTGAGCAATTAAGAAGATACGTAAAATATTCGACCTTACCAAATAGCAGTAAATTTTCTTGATGATCATGCAATACAATCTTGGTGCAGATTTTGATGGGGTTTTTTTTAAGCAAAGCCAAGACTGGATTCCAAAGAGAAGAAATTTTTTGGCCCCCACGTAGTTTTGTCTAATTCCAAATCTAACAAAAATGCATCATCAAATTATAATTTGAAATTCCAAATCACATTGCCACCTGAAACTGAACGACATTGCCACTCTTCAACAGGGTATAGTGACAAATAACGTATTTGCATATTCTGTTCTATTTGTTTGCTAAGCTTTGATTAAGAAAAGTTCCATTCTCCTTGTCTTTCCTTCTGCATACTGCCATCATGGGAGTGAGTAACCTTTCAGAAAATTAGACCTTTGAGCCTCTTGGGTGCAAGAAACCCAGGTGGCCAACTTTCAAGGTCACCCATCTCTCTTCTCAGAGCAGCAGGCAAGCGGGAAAACATACAGGATGTAGAAGTAAGGAGGGATGATGGGAGACAAGGAACCTCTCAGCAAGAGACATCATTAACCTAATTATTTCCAATAATTGTAGGAGGAAGAATGTTTTTCTGCATGGTCCTATTAACGGAAAGTATATTGAACAAAGCAGAACAAAAGAGGCAGCATGACTATTCTTTTTGAACACGCACAATAGATGATCATGGTTTTAATATTGGATTTTATTGTCACTGGGCAGAAATGAATGGCTGTCATCTGTCGTAAGAAAAGACTTTGGACAGATAAAGTCTTCTTGCATAGTGGACCAGTACTCATAGTGACATAGTTTATAAGGTTAACAAAAGACATTTGTCCATCCAGTTCGGCTTGTTATCCGGCAAGTTAATCCAGAGGAAGGCAAAAAAATACTGTGAGGTAGAAGCCAGTCTTCCTCACTTTAAGGGAAAAAAATTCCTTCCCTACACATAAGTTTTAGATAATGAAAGGTATGGTACATGTATGTTTGGGTATAAATATTGCTTGCACAATATAAGTAGTCACACGTTTTACAAGCCCAAATCCAGAGTGAATTATAAAAGGAGAGAAAGTTTAAAGGACAGATACGACTTCTCTTCTTTTATGAATGCACTCCAGGTTGTGGCTTTGAAAACTGTATCCGGAAATCTAAACGTGTAACTGTATCTATATTGTGCAAGCAATTTGTATATTCTCTCATATGAGCAATATAAACACATGGAAAATATAATGCATAAAAATTTGTTTTACGTAAAAGTATACCCTAGAAAATACATGGATAAGGACTACTATACTGGGTCAAAGACCACCTTTTTTTGCAAGCGAAACTATTAATGTTTCTATCGTCTATTGAGCTAACGTTACTAAAGCATTATTAACCAGCTCAGCTCAAGTGAGATCAGATGTTCCTAAGTGCATTAAAATCTCAGATGATGTCCTCTCAAAAGCAAGTCATTTCCCAAGGTTGGGATATGAGGTAAGGCTGTTTGGAGCCCACAAACAGGGATTAGCATAATGGGAATAATAAGTGTAATCTGCTTTAGTGCTTGTATAGACTGCAGGGACAGAAAGAGAGTTATGTGCCGACATTGTCCCACCCCCATGCCCCCCTCCCCTTCATTTCTCTACTATGATCCCAAGGCTTCTATATGCGGCAGCACAGCACACAAAGGCTGTGTAGTGACAGGTACAGAAGGAAGTAGAGCGTAGCTGCCCATACAGAATGGAGCACTAGTGCCGTCCACAGACTCAGCAGCAGCATCACTCATAGAGCGGGAGCTGCTTTCCACTATCACTTCTGCCAGGGTAAGTGTTAACTTTTCATTCTGGTTGTGATATCTGACTTCCACGATAGAGCTTATGTGAAGTCTCTATTTGGTATTTCTAGTAAAACAGACATTAGGGACGGAAAACATCTATAGAACCAAATTCTCTGGAGTTTAGCAAGTGTCATCTAGAAGTGCATGCAAAGTTACACATAGCAGATATATATGTAGGATTTATACAGTCATTCATCTCATGTATACAGTATATTCATCTCAATATATTGAACACAGGATATCTGTAGCATTCCATACTATTCATATGTATATTACTTCAGTCCAGTGAGCTAGAGACCATTCTTTTATGTAATATTTGAGTAGAGAGATCCTGACGTTAACCAAGATTGATTATGAAGACCATCATATATATTGAGTCTGCCTTGTGAATGTGCATGTCTTCCATAAGAAAAGTTTCAGCAAAGACACATGCTGTTCCTTCAAGATGCTGTCAGTCTAATGGATAACTGATCCATGAGGACCTTGTGATCTTTGACGCCTAATGATCTATAAACTTAATATTTAATGAGATTTAATTTCTTTGCAATGGCCGACTTGGCTCTTAAGTGCACCATAGAGTCTGAGTTATGAAGGTGGTCAGCAAAAACTTTTTCTTCAGTCCTTCTTAGGACATGATGGCAGCTTCATCATAAATTCGGTTACAGCCAGTGTCTTTCTTCACAGAAAGAAAATGTAATGAATACATTTCTTGTCCTAAGATCTGCTGTTAACATTATAATGAAAATCGCTTTTCTTCAAGCAAACTATATTTATTACCCGTATAAATGTAGAATTGAGAATGTTATACAGGGTAAGCCTTCTTGTTCCTCACTGGTCTCCACGATGGAACAATCAGTATGCAGTGTGTGTTTTTGGGGGAGTATATAAATTGCTGCCATATAAATTGATACAATTCTTCACAAGAAATAATGGTTGTGCTGTCAGCTGAGTAAACGTGCGCTTTACGGTTTCTAGAGAGGAATTAAACGTAGTTGAACACTGAATAAAGTTATTGCTTGTCTGACTCTTGGCGTTATGTAAAGGTATCATACGCTGCTCCTTCACTGCTCAGAGATGTATGACTTGTGTGAATGCTGGATGGGAGCTCAGGGAATGGACATTTATTTAGCGGGCTGGCAGGCAAAAATATTGATTTATCATTTACTCTTGCAGCCAATATCACTACAAGTTGTATAAAGCATACAGATGCACCCCTTGTGGTCTACAGCGGTATCCAGCTGACCAACGGCACTGGAAATAGCGCCATAACTAATAGTGGCATGCTAATAGCAGTCTTGTGAATATTGATAAGGCCAACTAAACTGCCTCTTCAATTATGAGGATGTGCTAACCATTATCAGCAGCGCTCATTCCACTGAAGACCAAAATTCACTTGACTGTAAATAAAAACCGTCAAAGTCTCTTTTTAAAGGTCCACAAAACCTAAAATGCAAACCGAATGAGTGCACATGTGCTACCTATCATTAGTGTTATCTGATTATAGGTAGCACATATATATAAGTAAATCATAAGAAAGGTGGTCAGCCAGCCTCCTGGAGCATATACTCTGAAATATGGAGAACTTTGACTTAAGCCTTTTGGGACCATACTGCCTACAGTTCTGTATATTCTCCATAGATAAATAGACTTTATTAGTACATTGTTCCTATGTGTACTACATACTACATAACACCAATAAGATGTCTTGATGCTGAAAATGGGGAGTCTTGAAATGCAAACAAGCTTGACCTCCCTTGACAACTTATACTTCAGTTCAAAGAAAAGGAACAAATGCATCATTTCAGTGGTCAATGTAGTGAGCAGAAAGCATCTGACTGTCACTATTCCAAAACTTGTGCCTATCATTATATACTGTATCATCAATGTAATTTAACCTCACGACTAGTCCATGGGCATCTATTGCGTAGATACCATTATTTTTTTTTTTTTTTACCAAATGCTATTTCCCTTTAGACGTGTGAAAATATATGTTGATGAGTCTGAAAACTTGAGCAAACAGGTACAGCTATCTGAAGAGATACACACAGGTATGTACTGTATCCAGTGTCCAGCTCTCTTGCTCATACATCCATATTTTTAGAATAAAGGGGCGCATGTCTATATATCTTTGTGTGTAACACCATGAGACTATAATACATACATACACGTGTTTACTGAGATTTTCCCAAAATCCAGGAACTTTTTTCCTTTCATCATCTTTACTGAATATATAAAGCAGGCATCCTTGTGCCCCTAGCTTTTGTCTGACTTTAGGACAATGAGCTAAATGTAACGTGTCACACAAAGAAATTGATAGGATCTTTCTCCTGCCTTTCCCTCTGTGGAACACAAAGAATTCATAAAATTTGTGTTTTTCAATCTTAGTCCTATCAGAATATTTTTTACAATTGCCCACTAGCCATTAAATACTATGTCAAATATTATAACACAAAAGCTTTCCCCAAATCCAGCGAATGATATATTACCGGCATGACCGCTACTAGTCCAAGCTCCATCGTAAATCTTTCCAATAAGAGATGTACTATTCTTTTGATAAATAATCCCTCACCACCTATTTCTGGGAAATATACTTACGGTCGACCATAAAATGATTTTTAATGAAAACGATATGTTATGATAAAAAATGTCCTGCAAAAAACAGGCTCTCCTCTTAAAAAATAAAAAAACACTATCTAGTAGACCAATGTCTACTCATTACTTGCAATATATGTGTCACTTGTTCTCACTTCTTGTTTTTATTGATTTTCTTGTAATTCAATGAAAAGACCTTTATTTTTCAGATATCACTAAAACAGAATTTCACATTATTGCTGCCAATAAAACTCCCACCAGTGTGAACAAAGGGGACATAAGATGCAATTATCCTGATAAAGACAGAACAAGACACCACTTTGCTTCCTCTGTTGCACTTATAACAAATATGTGTTAAGCCTATCCACAAAGGATTCATTTCTACAATGATAAAGTATAAATTTAAAAAGCAGTATAAGTGTATAGGTACTGGGTGGATTTATCAAGCAATTATGTCGTAGCCATTCTATAGCATTATAGAAATGTGTTTTACTCTAAATGCTCTTTAAAGGCACATAACGCTATCTGTGCTGCTCTGTATGCATACACACATCGGGTGCACAGTGCTGCAATGCTCTGCTTTACTGCAGAACGTAATGGGTTAAGGTTAATTTTCATTAACCCTCCCAGGAAGACCTCACATTGATATTCTGGCAGCCATCCACAGCTCTGTCTTCTTGGGAAGGGCCATGAGGTTATTCTATTTCGGTGCGAGTGCTCGGGAACGTTACATATTTATAGGGGGAACAGGAACAGCATAAAGTGAAATGATGTGAGAGTATTATTACTGATATAAATCAGGGATGTGCACTGTTCTAGTCAGCTCATCCAGACTGCCTGCGACCAAGTATATGGAGAGCACGCTTGGGCTATGGGGAAGGGTGCACGACTCAGTCATATATGACCTCACATTTTTCTTCTAAAAGCATGTAGCATAAGACTTGAAATTAAAGAAAGAGCCATTTGACAATAAACTTCTCTCCTTATCTTGCCCTCAACTTACATGAAATCTGAAGGATTTCCCGAAGACATAACCATATTAGTTTTCAAGAAATAAAATTTGCCTTAGGTGAGATTCAGGTCTACATCTTGTAACTCTGGTTGTCTGTTTCAGCCAAGGAACAAACTACCAGAGTTACTGTATCTGGCATAGCCAGACACTACCAGGTATCGCCAGATCTCCACTCACTATAATAGGATCCAGTGGGGGTTCCATAAATGCCAGCATTCTGCCAGAGAAATACAACTGTGTTTATGCCCGATACATAACTCCGTTAACCGACTGCGCCAGATACATAGAGCAAGATTTATCATTAGCTAAAGTCAAATTTACGGCATGAAAAAGGTGCAAATAGCACTACGGAGTTGTAGTTGGAGTTGTTTTTTCTATCCATGCCTCTCCACAGCCCAAAAAAAACAGGCTTGAACTATTTTTTACCAGTGCGGACAGTCGGATGGGCATTGCAGACCACATTTAAAGTGAATGGGTCCTATATCCGCATGTGGCGGTCCCATGAATAGATGACACAATGGATGTTAAAAAGGGACACACATTAAAAAAGACTAAAAAAATACACTTTATATTAAAATATTAAACTATACAACTATTACACTTTAACTGATTCTTTTTTTTACCTTATCAACAAATTTTTTTTTGCTGTGAAATTCTTATTTTCTATCAGATTTGTCTGGTAACATATTTTCAGTTGAATCTATATTTTCTAATTCTTCTAAATCAGGTAATGATCTAGAATTGTTTTAAAGGAGATTACTTTGGCTGGAAGATGCTGGTATTTCTTGAGATGGGTCCATGTTTACTGTAATTGCACAAAGATAAAAGCAAACACTGAAAAAATAATGGCGGCTTGGTGGCCATACTTACTGCAAGTGCAGTTAGAAGCTCTTTGCGCATATAATTGATCAATACATATGTCGAGCCCATCTACCAGACGTCAAGGTGGCTTCTAATCAGATGGGTCCTACTCTAACATGCCTCTCCTGGGCTTACAGCCTACAATCTGGGCAAAGAGGGCATGTAATGGTTCAGATATCTTTGTGCAATTGACTAGCAGTGTTCTGTTACCTGTAGTTCTACTAATCCAATTGTGTTTCAGCCAAGGTAGCGTGCACCTGCGCTCTCAAATTTACTGATTATGAAGGTGCTGCTTCGTTTGTTTTTCTTCCCGTTAAATTATATCTGTCCTCTGATATCAGCTACCATGTCAGGGCCTGACACACGCCATAGATAAAGACTCTTCCTATAAATATTACATTTATGGGCAAGTTATGGACTATGGGGGTCATTTATTATTCTGGAATATGCCTATATTAGGCGTATTTCAGGTGCAGATAGCAGAGCAACAGTTGCACTGCTATCTGCACCTTCACCCCGCTCACGCAGATCTAAAAATATGGGCGTGGCATGAGCGGGAAGGGGATGGACCGGAAGGCCCGTCTCATTTATCATTTTCTACACCTGTTTCAGGTATAGAAAATTGTCTAAATGTAAGACAGCTCTGAAGCAGTCTCACATTTAGACTGTAGCTGGATGCGCTGAAGTTATGGAGAGGCCTGCGTCTCTTTATTAAGACCGGCGTCTAAAACGTCGGTCATTAAAAATGTGCCCCTATGTGTGTATCACATGATCAGTTTAGCCACCTTAACACGTACTAAGGTTATGTAATAGAATCCAATGTTCGCAATTTTTGGCTAAACTGTGGGAAAAAAAACAACCAAGGGGGTAAGCAGCTCACCACCTGATGATTGTATGTCTCTGCATGTCACATATACAGGGCTGGCTGTAAGTACCAGCTAAGGCATGTTTCTGCTGAAAGGCAGGAGAAAGTGCTTGCACACCCTATGTACAGTGGATTGAAAAATCACAGCACAGTCCAAACACAGTACCAATTTCTAATATGTACACATGCAAAGCTTAATTAGCTGGTGACTTTTGCCGTAAATTCACCTTCTCTTACAATAGGTTCACATCCACACCTGTGTATTTTACAGCACAACAGAAAGCAAAACACACTTTACTTCCTGTGTTGTTGCTTTTTGACTCCTCTTCTGTCCTCCACATGTGCATGGCTGCTATGTTGCTCCATAGAGATCATTGATCTCTATGTAATCTATATGCAAGTGTTCCTTTCCCCTCTTTACCCTTGTCAAAGAAAAAAGGAAATAAAAAGGAGGCTTGCTCGCAGAGTACTCCTATGAATAGGGCTTAAAGTTACCTCTTATGTTGTTCTAAAATGCAGACAACATAAGACCTCTGTCAATATTGGAGTCTTTTGGTTAAATTATGAGAATGCGTACTTACATTTGCTGTCAATACAGCCCGCATTACATTCTGGAGTAGCCCTTGGGACTGGCCCGTCAAATTATTTTGGCATAATGGCATTAGTTCTTTGAATAATAATGGGAAAAATAACGGGAACACTGGTCCGTGTGTTTGCAGAATACTTGCAGTACTACACAAGTGCATTTGTTTTTAGTTCACCAAAATTGATGCTTTAAATAGGCAGGAATTTTATTGAAAAAAATTGAAAAAAAAAAAAACTTTGGCCTGGCTTGACAATGACATGGCAATGACATTAGACGATTCCAACATAATTATACCATTGGGTGCTAGACTATGACTAGAGAAGTCACTGGGCCACAATTAGTAATCCTGTCTGGACTGTGCACTATTAGACCAGACAGTCATAAGATGGTCAACAGTGGATCGCGCTGTTTGAAACACTTGACAGTTTTGTCTAACTTTACACCTTCTACTGGTCAATTTACTTTACACCAAAATCTTGGCACAACTTCAGATGCAATACTGTAGCTAAGCGGAGTCTGAAAATTACTCATCATCTCACCATTGGTAGAGGAGGCTGCTGCTCTATCCCCTCCACCGCAGCTCTGCCTCCCCAGATTGGCTGCTATGTATAAACATAAGCTCAACATGAAATCAGAACTGATTTCCATTACAGGAAGAATGAATGATTACAAACTGCAGACTACGGGATTATCAGTGGGAAAAAGATTATGAGGTATCTGGCACATATGTACGGAGGCAAAGTAGAGGTCTAAGTTAGTGGAAAGCCTGGAGGGTACTTAGACTCTGACTTAGACTTAGTGTTTACAATTCTGGTCAGTGCAATATTTTTTATGTTTTTATATGTTTTTTTTAATCTGTTTTCTGTGAATAAAAATGTTTCACCTTCAGCTGGCCATAAGGGTACTTTCACACTTGCCTTAAACTTTTCCGACATAGAGTTCTGTCCTAGGGGCTCAATACTGGAAAAAAAACTGATCTGTTTTATACTAATGCATTCTGAATGGAGAGCAATCCGTTCAGTATACATCAGGATGTCTTCAGTTCATGCTGCAGTATTTTCTCTGTCCAAAATTCCCGAACACTTGCCGGAATGCCGGATCCGGCATTATTTTCCATTGAAATGCATTAATGCCAGATCCGGCCCCAAGTGTTCCGGAAAAACTGATCCGGTTTTGCAGTCTGCGCATGTGCAGACCTTTAAAAATGTGAAAAAGGTAAATACTGGATCCGTTTTTCTGGATGACAACCGGAGAGACGGATCCAGTATTGCAATGCATTTGTGAGACGGATCCGCATTCAGATACCTCTACAAATGCTGTCCGTTTGCATACAGATTGACGGATCCGGCAGGCAGTGCCGGAACTGCCTGCCGGAATTCAACAATAGTGTGAAAGTGCCCTTAGGGTCCATTCACACGTCCGTTGTTTCTTTCCTGATCTGTTCTGTTTTTTGCGGAACAGATCTGGACCAGATCTGGACCCATTCATTTTCAATGGGTCCTGAAAAAAATCAGACATGTGCTGTCCGATTTTTTTCAGGACCCATTGAAAATGAATGGGTCCAGATCTGGTCCAGATCTGTTCCGCAAAAAACGGAACAGATCAGGAAAGAAACAACGGACGTGTGAATGGACCCTAAGATGAATGCTGGCCAAACCTGATGGTTTTGGTGGGACTGGCAGACCATCCAGTTTGCATGGTAGCCTCTGAACTCTCCCCTGATGTCAGATACCTGAAGAATGAAGGACCAGGCAGGCTGCACTTATATTTCCATGGATTTCTTAGCTGGGAAGTTTAAGAGAACAACTTTGCAAGGCCTCATGCACACGACCGTTGTTAGGTTCCGTTCCGCAAAATGGGGTTTCGTTGTTCCGTGATCCGTTTCCGTTTTTGTTCCTGTGTGTATTTTTGGAGGATCACCAGACATGAAGGAAAGTAAAAAAAAATCTAAGACAGGTTTGCCATGCAAATGATAGGAAAAAAACGGACGCGAACGCGGATGACAATCTTGTGTGCCTCCGTGTTTTTTAACGTTCCCATTGACTTAAATGCGCCCACGAACTGTTTTCCATGAAAATAATAGGACAGGTTATATTTTTTTGACCGACTGGAACCACGGATCACGGACGCGGATGACAAACGGTGCATTAGCCGAGTTTTCAACTGACCCATTGAAAGTCAATGGGTCCGCAGAAAATCACGAAAAAACGGCACAACTGACACGGAATAAAACAACGATCGTGTGCATGAGGCCTAAGTCAGATGAAAAAAATGGTGGAATGACTGAAAGCTATAGTCCCAGTTGCTATAGAATTACAAGTACCACCATGACCAGGCATGCTTGCGCTGATAGCAATGCAGCAGCTGAAAAAAGACTAAACTATACCTGATAACAATATGCAAATATAAATTATTCATAATAATGTTCATATTACTTTTTGCTGCTCCTAAAAAAGTTGCATCAATTTCCTCACAAGTTCAAGAAACGGGTTCAAAATCCAGAGAGTACGTTCAATACTCCATATAGTTACACGTGCAAACCTTCTCGCCATTTGCTCTTGAATATGTACTGTATGCTCTGACGACAGCCAGGATATAGCCATTGTTACGGTGCTCTGAGGCATCAGGCCTTTTTCCATGTATTATGAAGGGTTAAATTCAGAAAACGGTGAGGAATGTTCATGTATTGATCACCTGTCTACACAGCTCAATATACATGGGGTAGCAAAGAGAAGGAGATAGTTAAACTTGGGTACAAAAAGTATTTCTCAAGGAGAAGTGTGCCCAAACGTAACAATAGTTAGGATGTTATCTTTGCATGAATATTGTCTCTCTCCGGTGGTTGCTTCACCAGAAGAAATGGAATATGATAAAGATTCACATAAGCAACTTTTATAGCAATAATTTCTGGTTCCATTTAAAAAGCAGTCAGCTATTATATACCGTAGCAGACATACATTACTGACCAAACCGTGCTCATTCAGTGACTCTTATTTAGACAGATTGGTCTAGACTGGCACTCAAGGACTGTCATTTGCCAGCCCCGATGTTGGCTGTCAAACACAGAAACAGACTATTTAGGCATGATATGAGTTAGTGACATGGCACTGTATCGACCAAGCAACCAAGAAGACCACGCAGAATCCTTAGAAGAACAAAGCCCCTTTGATCACGTCTCCATGGCTTTTCTAAGATTAATACATGTACCTATAACTGACAGTGTACGCAGTGCTAAGTACAGTTTGTAGCCAGTCACCATGTGAAACCCTAAGGTATAACATTTTCTACTGCACTTACTGCTGGCATGGTGTCTACGCTTACTGTGAATATGAATAGGATTTACATAGCTCCTCACTACAGTTCTCCATGAAATACTAGTATAACCTCCGTGAAATGCAAATGGCACTAGAGTTTTTTTTTTTTTACCTGTCATAGCAAATTGCAGCGCTCAATCATGTATGGCCTATAGCTAATCAACCGTTTATTATTAGCTATGGATTTTGTACATCTGATTCTAAATCATTGCAGACTGCAATGCACGGGTTATTTACAATTCTATCTTCGTAAGCTGTACATTTTGGAAGTTATATAGCCAGAAATGTGCTTGTAAACATCTACAGATTGTTCATAGTACACCTTTATATACGTACTTCGCTAACACAGGCTTAATACAGTTAAATGCAGTCACTGGCATGTTAAGAACTTGTGCTCAAAGGGGTATTCCGATTACAACAAGCTATCTCTTATCCAGTGCTAGAGTGGTGAAGAGAACTGATAACCCATGTCCCCCATCTTAATGGAGCACTGGTCAAGCATGTGCTCCACCACTCTATGTAAAGTCAGTCCTATAGAGATTATTGAAGTGGTGAGGCGCCAAATTCACCAGCACTCCATTGAAATGGGGGCACAAATACACCCGGTTCTCATAATTGCTGGAGTTCCCAGTATGTTAACCAGTATAACATTTTAAAGGTTGAAAACCTGGTATTCATTATACTGTACATTTGCCATTTGAATATTACAGATATAGTTATGAAAATCAAAAAATGCTAAAAAAAAAAAAAAGATTATGATGATGATGATGATAATTTCTTTCCACAGGTTTCTACCCCTGGGATGAGGATCACCAAACAAAATTAAATCAGTTGCATTCCATCCATTTTCCATCTTCAGTGAGTTGACTGTGATAAAAAAATTAAGGCCCTCAGAAACCTTGAGGCGTGTTTGTAATATTCTGTTCTCCAAATAGGAACAGCACAAACTTTGAGAGACATGGAAAAGACCTATTCTCTGACAGCCCACTATGATGATTTCCAGGAAGTGAAGTATGTTAGCAAGTACAATAGCAGCAGCACACTTTCTAATGGCTTTAATATCCAGGTGAGCTCCAAAAAACAGTCAAAGGGCATACCACGCTGGAACAGGAGGGAGACTTGTCTGCTATCTGGGCTGGTGTTTGCAGCTGGTCTATGCGTTATTTTAGGGTGCATGCTGGTGTTGAAGTATCTGTCTATGGACCAGGATGGACAATGCTTAGAAGAGTGCCAGGAGAGAAAAGCTTTCATGAGGGCTTCCAAATTTATAAGCAACAATATAGATCCCACCATATCGCCCTGCACTGACTTTTACTCATTTGCGTGTGGAGGTTGGCTAAGACGACATAGGATACCAGAGGACAAACTGATATATGGCACTATAGCAGCTATTGGGGAACAGAACGAAGACAAATTGCAGCATCTTCTTTTACAACCTATAAGGAGGAAACACAGAGGATCTTCTGAGAGGAAGGTGAAAGAGTTCTTCAGGTCTTGTCTCAATATGAAAGAAATTGACCGTTTGGGGGCAACTCCAATGCTACAAGTTCTTGATGACTGTGGCGGTTGGGATCTGCCAGAATACTCCAAACACAAGTGGGACTTTAATGAATTGCTATATAAGACACAAGGAGTGTACAGCACAGCGGTGTTCTTCTCACTGACAGTAAATTTAGATGACAAAAACTCTTCCAGATATGTCATCAGGGTAAGTCAAGGAAATCCCTTATCTGTACAAATAATGTACACTTTTTGAAGTTTTTGAAAATTGATTTCTACTTTTGTGATCGGTTGGGCATAGCATTGCTTCACTGTCAGGTGTAATTCAGTAAATATTAAGGCATATTTATTAATAATTTTTTTTGGGGGGGAAAGACAGCAAAAACGTAGAGGAGACTGGTAGAAGATGTTCACAGTAACACCTGCTGTTTGAAGGCTATGGGTAATCTTGATAGACATGTAAGACCCATTGCTCTTGGTTAGCTTATGTTTGACTGGTATTTTACACCAAAATTGTTATATTCACCATTCATAAATTTGCCACATTTTAAGACTCCACTTGGCCACACTCCCTTTTCCAGACAACTTCCCAAAAAGTATCTAAAACATGTACATGGCATGTGTGCACGCATTTTTGCACTCTTTGCTCCAGAATTATGCCATATTGCTATATTAAATCTGCCCCAACATATAGAAACGGTTTTACTTTATGTATTTATTGAAGTTTACTAACTAACCCCTTGTAGCCTATGAAACAGTTCCACACTATAAATCCTGAGCTTTGCACTGAAAGATGGAAAATAAGCTGAATCATCTGAGGATTTTTTTATGTACCCTACACATTCATTCTATTTTAGGATAGTTATATTCTGCTACTGTCATTTAAAGTGGTTGTGCCAAGTGTTAAAAGGGGTTTTATCATCTCAGACATTCGGGCATATGGCTAGGATATTCCCCCAATGTCTGATAGGTGCAGGTCCCACCTCTGGAATCTGAACCTATACTTAGAAAGGAGCTCACAAAGTCCCAGAGGGTGCACCATGCATGCGTGGCCGCCCTCCATTCATTTCTATAGGAGCACTGGAAATAGCCGAGCGGCACGCTGAGCCATTTCCGTCAGCCCAATAGAGGTGAATGGAATGGTGGCCGTGCATGCACAGTGCACCCTCCAGGACTTTGCGCGCTTCATTCTAAGTATAGGTTTGGGTCCCAGAGGATATGCCCCCAATGTCTGAGATGGTACAACCCCATTAAGCTATCCTTTATCCACAGGATAAGGGATAACTAGCTGATCACAG
The DNA here is from genome assembly GCF_014858855.1 of Bufo gargarizans. Taxonomy (NCBI): domain Eukaryota; kingdom Metazoa; phylum Chordata; class Amphibia; order Anura; family Bufonidae; genus Bufo; species Bufo gargarizans. Next base: position 194,186,063 of record NC_058083.1, read on the forward strand.
GGGTCCAACCACAGGGACCCCCACAGATCACAATAACGAAGGTCCTGTTCATCTGTTCAGATGGAGCGGCAGGTCATGCATGCACACTGCCAATCTATTCATTCTCTATGGGAGCACCGGAGATAGCCGAGTACAGAGTCTCATGATCAGTGGGGGATAACTTGGCACAACCCCTTTAAGACTAAGTAATCAGAATATATTGATTTAACCCTCTTTTGCGTGATCTTTGATTCCCCTTGCATTCAAAGCCAAAGTCTCAATTGTGACCTTCAAGGAGATGAATGTTCCCAGTACTAAGTACTTTTCTCTGAAATTGCTCATTTAGTTATGTATTGATGGTATCTGCAATGATTTATTTTAAATACATAAAACTTATATACATTCATATTCTAGATTTTTTTTAGCTGAAAATGAGGAGTTCCCATGTAGAACATAAGATCTGCCATCTTTAATGAAATTTGGATGTGATGGTATCATACCTTACACCATATTAAAAGTGAAAAATAAAGGGGAAGATTTATCACACTGGTGTAAAGTAGAACTGGCTTAGTTGCCCATAGCAACCAATCAGATTACACCTTTTATTTACCAAAGAAGCTGTCAAAAATGAAAGGGGGAATCTGATTGGTTGCTACGGGCAACTAAGCCAGTTCTACTTTATACCAGTTTGATAAATGACCCCCCAAGTTTTCCCAATTAAGAAAATTAGCTTTGAGGTGGACAGTCAAGTTTCTCGCATAAAAAACTCAATTAGTTCCATCAGGGATGAGCTATAAAAAGGTCTTGACATGAGATTTGCCAAGGTAAATCTGTGCAAATTGTGAAGGTTATAGGCCTAAAGTAAAGATAAGGATGAGACTGAGGACAGGGAATTCTGTTATATGTTGTGCATTTGAAGTAAGTTATATTGTATAGTGTATTAACCTTTTACAGTTATGATTTGATATGAGCGAAGTTATGAAAAATTTGATACGGCTACTTCGCCAAATTTCACAAACAAATTCGCTTTGTGATAAATTACTTCGTCACAAAGCGAATTTCTTTGTATGTAGTGGGTGCAATGACTGGGAATGGCGATCATGCCGTCCCCTGTCATTAAACCCCTCAAATGCAGCGTTCATCGCTGATCGCGGCATCTGAGATTAACATTGAGGGCTTTCAGGGGTTAATCCGGTAAAAAATACTCACCTTATCCAGGATACTGCAGCCATCTTGATTGATTGAAGACACAACGCAAAATCTTGAGCGGTGACATCAGACATCACCGCGTGCGAGATTTCACGTGGTATCTTCCATCAAGATGGCCATGGCGGCCTCTTCGTGCACAAATTGAGGAGGTGAGCATTTTTTTTTTTTTTTCATCTGCCATTTCAGGGGAAATTGATTTGTTACCACGAAGCGCGAGGGAATTCGGCTTTGCGGCAATTTTTTTTTTTTTCAGATCAAATTCCACTTCAGACACTTCGATGAATGTATTAAAAACCATGCCGAAACTTTTTCCCTAAATTCTGATAAATTTACCCAAAGGAGTCCTATAGAAAAAGCAATGATAAATAGGATACCTAGAGGGAAGCAGAGTACTGTAATTGTGTCTCAGAAGTGTGTATGTTGGCATCTCCCAGCAGAGCAATGTTCAGTTCAAGAAGCAGAGAAGAAGGGACAGTTCATCCCCACCCTTCTGTGCTCATGCCAGTTGTGGAGCTTTGTGCCCTTCGTTTGCTATGTCAGCACTGCTATAATCCAACTACCTACTGTATTACCAATGTGCCAGGCAGGGAAATGCTGTGCAGGTCATATGTATTACATGCAAAAGGTTTGAGGAATGTTGGTAAATAAAACCAAATTAACAGACTTTCTGTAATGCTTTCATCATATATACGGTAAACTATTCTTAGTGTTTCACTGCAGGCAATAAAAGGAGATCAGACTGCAGAAACCATCACTGGCTGATCTCCATGCGTCTGCCTCCCATGTACTAACTGCAGTGAAACTCTAATGTTACTGGTGAGCGCCATGGAGTTCCTTGAACGATGCAGGGGCATTGCTAGTGTCTCAAAAGATCTGGGGCACAGTTCTCCACAGTCGCTCCCCCCTCCCCCCATTTTGCTGTACTCGCTATACAGCAGCACATCCCTGTCACATCCAGTGCCTCCCAGGTGACGTCTCCTCCGATGTAGATCTTCTCCTTCATCATCTTCTCCATTTGGTCAGTACAACTTTTTTCAGCCGCCTCGTCTTTGCAGAGTGTGACACTCAGACATCTTAGCTTCCTCACATTTCTATCATCATCTCCCAACCTGGAGACCCCACAGTGTTATCCTGCTGCTACCTGTGCTCCCCAATACCCCCAAATACTATCCTGAAAAAAAGCTAGCACCATAAAGATAGTCCTCCCCGCATAGTAATAGTGTTCCCCATAGTCCCACCAATAGCAATTCCCTTCTAGAATGCCCTCATTAGTAATACTGCCCCCTACAGTGCCCACAGCCGTGAAAATGCTCCCCAAGAGTGCCCCTATTAGTAATACTGCCCCTGCAGTGCAACCAACAGTGATAATGCTCCCCAAGATTGCCCCCAATAGTAGAAGAGCCCTCCAATATTAATAATACCCTCACAGAGCGCCCAGTAGAAATAAGGCCCCCTATTGTTCCCCCAGTGGTAATAAAGCTCTCTACAGACCCCTCAGTAGTAATAAGGCCCCCATAGGGCTCTTAGTAGAAATAAGGCAGATCTATAAGTCCTATAGAGACCCCAGTAGTAATAAGAATGCCTAAAATGTCTGATGGATTTATAATACCCCTACAGTGCCCCTGGTATTTATACTGCCCCCTACTGTTACAATGCTCACCCTGAATGCCACCAGTATTTATAATTACCCCTGCAGAGCCCCCTATAGTTATATTCCACCCTCCACCATACAGTCCCATGTAAATAACACCACACCCTCTCTCCAGACCCCTCCAACATACAGTCCCATGTAAATAACATCCCCCTCTATCTACAGTCCCCTCCAAAGTATAGTGCCATGTAAATAACACCACACTATCTCTCCAGCCCCCTCCAACATACAGTCCCATGTAAATAACATCCCTCTCTATCTACAGCCCCCTCCAAAATACAGTGCCATGTAAATAACACCACACTATCTCTCCAGCCCCCTCCAATATACAGTCCCATGTAAATAACATCCCTGTCTGGTGACAGGGAACAGCCTTTCTTGTTGTTGGCAATGAGGCAGCTGTGACTTGGCAAAGGGCACATGACAGCACAGAGCACATGGTGGCACAGGACACATGGTTGCACAGAGGGCACATGGCTCCACAGGGTACATGGTGGAACAGGTCACATGGCGGCATAGAGCACATGGCTCCACAAGGTACATGGTGGCACAGGTCACATGGCAGCATAGAGCACATGGCTCCACAGGGTACATGGTGGCACAGGGCATATGGCAACACACTGGGGCATATGGTTTCAAAGGGCACATGGCAGCACAGAGCATATGGTTGCACCAACCTAATAGGATAAGCCAAGGTTTTAACCCTTAGTTGTCCACATAATGCTATCAAGTACGCACATATAACAAATCGCAACATTTAACATGACAGAAGTTAACCCTTTGCAGTGACCCTGTTCTGCGGTACTGCAATTACATGCAATGTATATAATGTTTATAAAGCATTTGGCTGCCATTTTCTTCTTGTTACTAACCACTGAAAGTTTTAATGTGTGTTTTACTTTGTTACAAATGAGTGCATTTACTATGTATAAAATGTCATCCAGCCTGTCAATTCATACTATACCTAGGAGAGATTTCTTCTTTTTATCATATAAGACACATAACATAATAGTGTTTTCAGAGACGTAACATAAAGGTCCTGAGCTCTGTACCGGGGACCTCCACCTACCATGCCATTTGTAATAGGTGTCCTTTTATGTGACAGAAGACCCAAGCACCAGGCCCTGGTTCAGCTGATACCTCTACACCCCCTATAATTATACCTGAATGTTCTGTATATAAGTCACATCAGCTGATAGATCCTGGACCTAAGATTTCAACTAATATAAAAATATCTTTCTTTAGAGTGTAATAGTAACACGTGTTATATTCTGTAATAAAAATGACTTACCTTCTATATCTTCAGTCAGGTGTTATAGCTATGTCACACCTTTCATATATAGGAGGAAAGGGGACGATGATGTACAGTAAAAGGAGTCATTGTGGTTGTCCATTCACCCGTACATTTCTAATAGTAGTACCTTGATGGTCATCTCACAAGGCTAGATCCCATCTAAGCAGCAAAGTATGCATACTTGTATTGCCCTTCAGGGTCTGTTTAAAGTGTTTCATGATGAACGTCTAGAATATATAGCTATTCTAGTATTCGGCCGCATTCTTTATTTTAATTTTATTATTCCTTAATTCACTTAGAAATGGTCCTTATTGCCCAGACTATCACAAGGTTCAGTGTGTGAGCAGGTTAAGGATTTCCCAGAAAAGAAAGGCATCTCCCCCTTGTGGCCTAAAGCAGTATTACAATGTTGTAGTACACTACAACTTTTTCTCCTTGGACTGTCTAATTTAGCAATTTGTTATAACAAAAAAATATTAAAATTGTTATATATGACCACTTTTGCATGAGAAGCAGGCTCAGACTAGCCCACAGGAGTACAGGTGAATCTCCTGATGGGCCCCTGAGAAAGGTGGGTCCCTAGTCTCCCACCCCCTGCACAAGTGGCACATAACACAGTAGACAGTTTATTATTATAGACACGATCAGCGCTGAGATGACTTCTAGGTATTGAGGAAGGCTAGCCAGTATCCTCTTCTCCCCAGGACCTACCTTCTCAAAGGTGCTGCAGGGACCCCCATATTCAATCATCTGGTAGCATCTTGCTGCTGTGTGAGCAGGTAATATTTGAATGTATCCGTACGGTGGTTCTCAAAATAAATGTTACTGGTGGGCCCTAGGCATCATAGTCCGACACTGATGAGAAGCATTGCTCATCAGATAGGGAGTGGCAGCCACAAGGAAGTCCAATTCCCTACAGCTACTAGCACCATCAACAGAGTATGGCCTTTGTATTCTTTCAGTAGAAAGAGGGGATAGGGGAGGGAATTTCCATATATTCAAAAAACTCCTCTGCCCTCATACAGGATAGATACACAGAAGAACTTCAGGAAAATGCTAGAGATCCTTTTATCTTGACCACATTTGATTTTGTCAGATTTCCAATTCCATCATTTCCTACACCATTGACCCTTTTCTTGGAGAGGATCATCCCTCTAGAATTTCTATATAGAAACATAGAATGTGTAGGCAGATGAGAACCATTTGGCCCATCTAGTCTGCCCAATATAATTCTGGGTGGTTGTCTCAGGGTGTTTTTCTGGCTATATGACGTAAGAATGACAGAATATAGTATAAAATCTCAGGGACGTAATTATAAGATGTAGAATTTAGAGTACACTGTTAGCTGGTGGCTCTGCAGACTGGTGGTGTAAAGATGAAAGAAGCCTTTGACACTCGCTTTTTTCCGGAAGGGGGGGAACTTTTTAATACTTTAGGTTTTTTTCTGCTCCAACTTCTCCATAACTGCAACAATTCCCTTTACAATGAACCTGTCTGTAGCAGCAGATTAGCACAACCCTTCTCCAAAATTTCATAGACACTAAGTATTGGAAATGTAACAACCTCTTGTGACATTTCCACGGCTCATAAATGTCCATTGAGGTCCTGACTGAGTCACTGAGAATTTATTGCTCCCAAAGCTGAAGGCAATAGTAAACCTGTTTAATGTATAGGTATCTCTCTTTAAAAAGAAGTATTAAAAATGGCAGTGCAGCCGCTAGACTATTATGTCATAGGAGGACATTAACCCCTTAACAACATGGCGCACTGTGCTGTACATCTTGCCATACTGCGCCTGAGCACGTGTTTGATTGAATGTTTAGCACTAATTGCCTCTTCAAGCTGAAGTGACATTACAGCCGATGGCAGTTTATTTCCATAGCAAATGGTGGATCCATCAGGGACCTGAAAATGGCTCTTAATGTGCAAATTTACATGACTGATACTAGGAGGAAGTTAGAAAAACCTGTTTTGATCTGTGTAATTGTGCAATTTTAGCACAGAAAGCAGAGTAAATTATTGCCGGTTGGAGACAGGAAAAATAGAGGGGAAACGGGTAAAGGAAATACATAATGAAAGAAACTGTGAGGTGAGGGAACTCATTACTGTCTGATGGTTCTCCAAAGTCCACTTGTCATTGCCTTAAAGAGAAATGCAAAGTTTATACATTGATAATTACTCTCCATTCTACGGTGATTGCCTCACAGTCTTTTATGAGTCCTGTATGAGTGCTAAATGAGGCTGCCCACAAAAATGTTCAATGACAAACAATGCCCAATGGTTTCATATTTCTACTGTTGCTGGATCCTTATGAATTGATGGGAAGTGACTACATGTAGGCTCATCAGTGCAAAAATCTGTTTGGCATACCCGTGGTATACTCTTTGCTCTGGTCTGTATTGATTATTGTAATTCGTTACTGTCAGAGGGAGTGATAAAATTGTAACCTAGGTCACTAGACCACTAGACCTATATTCAATGGTGGGAATGTGGTGTAGACCCTCAAGATGACTGCCATCAGTGTAGCATAGTACAATATTAAATGCTTAATATTTAATAGAGTAAGAACACATACTTTAATAGAGTAAGAACACATACTTTAATAGAGTAAGAACACATACTGCCAATGGCTGCACCAGTTAGTGGGTGAAACTAAGGTTCTGCCTCTAAAATTGGGAAGCCATACAGGCCATCTCATCTGCACTTGGTCGTTGTGTACTTAACTTTAGATCTGAGAAAGTTACCGTATGTTAATTCTATTGCTTATTCCCTCTGTTACATACACTTTAGAAGTAAATTAAAATGACAAACTTCAGAACTGCAGAGAGCAATATTGGTGCCCATTTCTGGCAAAAGCAGAAGCAAATAGCCCCCCAGAAGTCATCTTTGCCACTGGCATAAGATAATTAGGAGCAAATGAGCTGAACACTAAATGAACTGAACACTGAAGACTCACAGCTGTTCAGAGATGCATGAGTGGAACATAAAGATGCAGAGGACATGTGGCCTCCCACAGTCCCAGGACACCTTTCTCCAGACTCAGATGTGCACTGGGTATTGATCAATTTCCTAACTTCATAGGCAGGTGTTTTTATATATATATACCCAGAAGGGTTAATCCATTTTATTGATACACGCATTAAACATGTGGCTCATTAAAAGAATGGCAGCAAAGGGATGATTAAGTTGTCTGCTAGATATGATTGAAACCTTAGCCAGTAGTAACTTTAGGTACACGCATGACATTTTGCAGATATCTTTCCTTGAAGTATTAGGATCCCTGAACCTCATTATCCAACAAGGACAGTAATCTAAAGGGAAGCATTCCTGTTGGTTATCACAGCATGCAGGGACCGATGTGCCATATGGACTAGCAATCAGCTACCTATCAATTAGACAGGCATTAAACTGCCACTGGCTTGGCCTTCTGCCCTAGAATAATGTATAGCAGCATCTAGGACAGCCAGGGGAACAAGGTTATATGCTTGGCTGGAGCCGAATGGTAATTTGCCATCTTTTAATATACCGTTTCCAAATGAAATAATTGCAAACAAGTGATTAACTAAGATAATAATACTGCAGATCTTAAGCTGTGCTTATGAAAGACGTATCTAATTATTGGACATACTTGGGTCATATAGTGTGGTATAGCCATAATGAACACTCAAGTTTTCAGTATTCAATACTCAGATGAATTATATGATATTAATAGAATAGGTACATACAGGTAATAAATCACCTACCTTATTAGTCTATTTCATTAAAATAATCGAGAAGTTGCCATAGCCGGACCCCGGTTCTAGGTATTAGAAAGCATTTCTAGGGGGTACTATAGTCCCCCAGAATCTAAAATGAAACTAGCCTCTTCGCATCCTGTCTCGATTTCCTTCTTTTCATTCCTACAATTTCTAGAATGAGTTGACACTTATTCAGGGACCTACCAAGATCTCATAGTAAAACTCAAAACAGGACCAATCCGCGCACTATTTTTAAAACAATCCAGATGAATGTACACCATTATGTCACCGTGGTCAGAGCTGTTTTTTTTTTTTCACAAATTCTCTTTTCACAAATTCTCTTGCTTCCCGTCACACAGTCATTGACATAAATGATAGCTTTCTGGCTGCTTGCTGCCACCAGTAGGGGGGGCTAATTACATATGGATTTATGCATCTATTTAACTTAAAGAGAACCTGACACCAGTTTTTCTTTGTAAACACAATATCTCATACTGTAGTCCAGATGCCATCCTGCTCTTTTTTTCATGATACACTCCTTCATTGCGGTTTTGGCACTTAATATGCTAATTACTTGCATCGGTACAGGGAGGAGTCCTCTGCTCTTCTCAGTGGACATCTCCTTCTCCCTGGCTGCGATGTAGTCTAATCGCTGCGGACCACTTTTCAGCCAGCGAGAAGATGAGCTGTTCTCGTGAGATTTGGTCAATTTCAGGAGAACAGGCTATGTAAGTGAGCATAGTACTTGCTGCACATGCTTATATAGCCTGTTCTCATGAGAGTTACCAAATCTCATAAGAACAGCTGGTCTCATCCCTGGATTGGACAGTGTCACAGCCAGTGAGAAGAGCAGAGGTCTCCTCCTCCCTGTACTGATGCTAGTAGTTAGCATATTTGGTGCCAAAATCAAACGCGGGCGTAGAGATGCAACAGAGGAGTAGATCATGAAAAAACAAGCAGAATGGCATCTTCTGAACCTGGACTACAGTACAAGGCATTGCTTTCTCCTTCTGTACTGGTTTGCAACTTGTCTTGTTCATGCTTATTGCAATTGTCTGTATTATGTATGTATACCCCTTTTCATATGTACAGCGCCATGGAATGAATGGGGCTTTAATAATAAATAATAATATTAAAAAATAAATGATGACAGGTCCTCTTTAATGGGAGCCGAAAAGAGGTCTATGCAGTGAGCGTCATCTTGTCGTGGCTACAGGCTAAGGCTATGGCCCACATTTACGATGTTTTGAGGTGTAAATTTTTTTATTTTTTTGCGAACGCAGACACCAATTTTCAAATGTGCTGAGAAAAGTAGACTATAGGTGTGATCCCACATATTAGGAAGAAAATTATACAAATTTTGCCACCAATATACGCCTTCTCAAAAAAAGCATTGATTTAATTTCCAGATTTTTAGAGAGTCTCAAATTTGGCGAATTATTGAAAGACATGCACCTTTTAATAAATTTACGTCAGCATTCTTTTTTTCTTAGACTGGCGATTCTTACCTATGACATAGTTTAGTGCCGGAGCCCTGTATCAACAGAGGATCCAGAATAGTCCTGTAACTACCTCTGTGGTACTGTATGTGCGCCACTGAATGTGTTACAGATAATGAATGTATTTAAGATTTTTTTTTAATAAAGTGTTTATTTCATGGAAGGGATTTTCCAGTTTGCATCAGCATTCTTTAAAAAAAATCATTCATGAAGGTAGCTGTAACTTTGCAATGTATTTCTTTTATCTTTATTGCCTATATCTTGAGTTCTGGGCTGTGGTCACATGACCATGTCCATGCAGCTCTTTCTTCTTTCCTGTGTGGCTATGTCCATGGGCGTGTCAGTGCTAGGAGAGTGTCTATGTAACTAGCGGGGTGGGAGGAGCTTTAACTTAGCTGAGTGTTTTTAGGGGCAGTGCTGGAGCAATGGTAGAGAAAGGAGAAGTGCATCATGGGCTTGGTTGGATATAACAACATGAAGTGCTACATACAGGATGTAAGGAAACCAGAGTGATCTGTTTACATGGTGAGAACTGGTCAGGAGAGTCCAAATTGTAAAAAAAAAAAAAAAAGTATGGGGTAAGCAACCACATGAGTATATCTGTAAAATCATAATTATCCCGGGAAACCCCTATGAATTTAAGCAGATTGATTCCTATTATTATTTTTTTAAGTAATAAAGGCTCCTGTGTTACATATCAGACCAAATCAATAATATTATTGGCATTGTAGTAGAACAGCAGACGGTGAACCACAGGTTCTCTGCATTATTCCCTCCCTTTGTCCTGTCTTGTCTGCTCTTACGAAATTACACTGCATAAGAACCCAGTAGGAATCAGAATTTTCTCTTTACCTAGAAAATATTTGTCATCTCCATGGTTACATCTTAAATCTGACAGAAAATACAAAAGAAGTTACAAAGGGAACGTTTAGGTTTGTATTTGTGTAGACTGCATGAATGCTCCCAATATACCGCTATGTAGAATAATTAATCATGATAAATATAAAATCTAATACTATCACTGGGCTGTGATTAATAGTGCAGGGCTTTCAACTTACACAGCATTCTTGCATCTTTTTTCTGTAACTGTCCTCATGTCCACCTGAGGTTATATGTATAGTATACACTGTGGGCCAGATTTATCACGACTCTGACAGCTCACTCCGCTTTCACATATGGCTAAAGTCAGTTTTAGCCAAGTCAGATTTATGATCGGCCCTTTAAGACTGTAATAAATGTGGTTTGACGGTAGCAATTTATCCGTCAGTAAGCAGCTTTACAAATGTCGCACATCTTTACGAAAAAGTCGCACGTTTTTATGAAAAAGTCGCATGTTCTATTAAAAAGTCTCATAAGATAAGCATGGTCCTCACTGGAGTGATTTTTTAAATAGTCCCAATAGTAAATCTGTCTAGAGATTCATTTACATAAGAAAACACGCCCACTTTCAGAAAACTGGCGAGCATAGTGAAGAGCAGAAAAAAGTTGCAAATTTGTGCGCAGTTTTAGCGTTTGGGACTTTTTTGGGGACATTTTCACTCCATTATTCTGACCTGAGCTAATGATAAATCTGGCCCTATATATATATATATACACAATATATATATATATATATATATATATGTCATCAAGGATATTATAAAATGTGCCCACAGCACATGAGCTTGAGTCAGAGGGGAAGTAAATCATTTTGTAGCAAACTTTAGACTAACATATGAAGTTTTAGCATACAATGAAGAGTAGTGGGGGGCGTGGCCTGACCGTCATGGTGTGAGGTGTCTCGGCTACTGAGATTCGCCTGGAAGCACCCCTCTGTGACCTGCTACCTGCCTGTCTGTGGGTGGCCGGCTCCTCTGCTTCGTGACGGCGGTGACAACTGTCTGTTTGATCCCTCGGTGTGGGCCCTGGGAGCGGCGCGATACTCTGCACTGCGGACCCCCTGGTGAGAGCGGGGGAAGTGGAGGCGCGTGGTTTTCATACTTACCGGTGGCGGAGCCTGGTGCTGCAGGTCGGCGTGACCCCCGGGCTTTCTCCTGACCGGTCTGCTGGCTTGAAGTTCCTCCACGTGCCCGGCAGTGCGGACGCCATCTTGCCTGTGGTGCTGGAGACGGACACTTCCCTTCCCTGAAGCGGGGGCTGGAGTTTGGCTCTCTGCCCTGCAGGTACCTGACGAATGTGAGGATCGAATCGGGTGGAGGGTGCGGTTCTGCTGAAAGGACTGTATAAAGAACGTGGTGTGGCTGACGACTTGTTGCTCCTGAGTGAGGGGGCTGATCAAACGGTCTCTACTGGGGACAGGGAGATCACTTTATGGGCCGGAAAACAGGCACCTCAGGGCCAGCTATCCCCCCTAAACTTATGCTGGACAATATGAGCCAAACAGATGAGCGGGTGGCTGGGACCTCCTCTGAGAGACCAGAGGTCGACCTTGCAAAAGTTATGGTGGCCATTACTAACTGCCAGACGGCGCTCACGGTCAAAATCGACCACGTCCAGGCTGATCTTACTCTCCTCAGGCATGACATTGAAAAGATTAGAGAGAGAACGACGGAGGTGGAGAGGAGGCTGAGTGATGTGGAGGACAGGGTTCATCGTGATGACTCTGCGATAAATGCTCTGCAGAACCAAGTCAAGACCCTAATGGCGAAAGTAGAGGACGCCGAGAACCGTAACAGACGGAATAATATCCGCATTATGGGTCTCTCTGAAAGGGCGGAGGGAACCTCTCCTGAGGAGTTTGCGGAACGTCTTATAAAGCAAGTTTTTGATCCTATAAATCTCTCAGGGACTTTTGCGGTGGAACGGGCCCACAGAATCCCCACTCGGCCCTTGCCTCCTGGAGCCCCATCTCGTCCTTTTATCTTTAAGGTTCTAAACTACAGAGACCGTGATGCTATCCTGGCGGCTGCTCGCCGACTAAAGGACATTCAGTTTGATAACACCCGGATTTCCTTCTACCCGGACTTTTCTACTGAAGTGCAGAAGCAGCGCAGGCAATTTACTGCGGTGAGAGCCCGGCTGAGAGAGAAGGGACTTGTGTATGCCATGATGTATCCGGCACGGCTACGAGTGCAAGATGGAGAGCAGGTGAAATTCTTTGCCACCCCTGAGGAGGCATCGGACTGGCTAGACCGCAGGGGCTGAGTGCAATATGTCTGGTGTTCCGGGTGTCTCATTATATGTTTTCAGATAATCGCAATATCTATGGAGCTGTATGCAAGAGGGTTGGGGTAACCTGCTGCACGGGTTTGATTTAGGGTTTCCCTAGAGCAGCGGGGTTAAGGACGGGGTCTCCGTTCCTCTTTTCTACTAATGAGGCAAAAGGGGGGAGGGTACTTAGGCTTAGATAAGTTGGGGCTATCTGGGCAGGGAGGGGGGCTTTGCCCGATGTTCCGGGCATTGTTGGGGGTTTATGCTTTAATGTTGGGAAGTTGGTATGAATGTGTGAGTGTATGGCTTGGGTGGTGCAGTCACTTTTGGGATTACTGTTCTGAAAACCGCCATGATGTCGGTCTGTCGGTTTGTCTCCTGGAATGTCAGGGGTCTCTATGATAAAAATAAGCGCTCCCTGGTCTTTAATTTTCTACGTGCTCACAATCCAGACGTGCTGATATTACAGGAGACACATTTGCAGGGGCGGAAGCTTTTGGCGCTACGGAGGCCCTGGGTGGGTTCAGCATACCATGCTGTATATAACTCTAGAGCCAGAGGTGTATCAGTACTGGTGACAAAGTCCCTTCCCTTCCGGGTGCTCTCTGTGTATACTGATCTGATGGGACGTTATGTGGTTCTCCATGCTGCAATCAGGGGCATTGACTACCTCGTGGTGGGTATCTATGTTCCCCCCCCCTTTCGGAGGGAAATATTGGACGAGATCATGAGACGCGTAGCATCTATGCCCCCGATGCCTCTGATTGCACTTGGGGATTATAATGCGACTCTGGACCGGTCGTTGGATAGACTCCGCCCTAGTGATACTCATTATGAGGCGTTGAGGGCCTGGGCTGATGTATTTGATTTAACAGAGGGATGGAGGTATTTACATCCGGGAGTTCGCCAATACTCCTGTTATTCTGCTCCCCACGCTGCGCTCTCCCGGATAGACTTAGTGTTCCTGAGTAGAGACCTACTGCCCTCTCTGGTGGTGGCTGACTACTTGCCACGGGGTATTTCTGACCATGCCCCTCTGCTGGTAATTCTAAAGCAACCCCTTGCGCCGGCTGAACGGATTTGGAGACTCAATAGTAAGTGGTTGGAGGTTCTACCTGTGGTTTGGGCGGTACAGCAGGGTATGAAGGATTATTGGGAACTCAATGAGGGTTCCGCTACCCCGTTAGTGGAGTGGGAAGCCTTTAAAGTCGTAGTGCGGGGCACTCTGATTCAAGCGATAGCTGCGTATAGGAAAGAGATGAGCCCTACTAGGACTAAGTTAGAGGGGGAGGTGGTAGAGAAGGAGCAGGCTTTTATTGCAAACCCAGATAGTGAGGGCCGGAGATTATGGGATGAGGCTCAGAGGAAGCTTAGTCTACACCTAACGGAATATACCCAGAAGAAGTTGTTATATCAACGGCGCTTGGTATTTGCTGATGGGGATAAGAACGGGAGTGCCTTGGCGTTCCTGGCTAGGACTGAGTCGCCACAAACGGTGGTCCCACATATCACCTGTGGGGACGGCTCGAGGGTACATCGGCCGGAGGACATATGTGAACAGTTTGTTCAATTCTATGCAGACCTGTATAGCTCCAAAATTAATTTGACCCCGGGTGAGATCCGATCCTTCCTTCAGACCATCCCCCTTACACCCTTGGCGGGAGCAGACAGTAAATCTTTAGGGGAAGTTATTGACGTGGAGGAGATTAAAGCTGCGATTGGAGATATGGCAGTGGGGAAATCACCTGGTCCGGATGGCTTCCCAGTGGAATGGTATAGATTGGATGTTGACCTACATTCTGCACGTCTACTGAAACTCCTTAACTATGCATATGACTCCGGTGGTTTGCCCGCATCCTTTGGAGAGGCTACCATTGTGGTGATTCATAAAACTGGGAAGTCTCCGGACCACTGTGCGTCGTATAGACCTATTTCCCTACTGAATACCGACGCCAAAATTTTAGCTAAGGTCTTGGCTAAGAGACTTAGTGGGGTAATCTTATCCATTATTGACCCTGACCAATCTGGCTTTATGCCTGGTAAGACAACTGATATTAACCTTAGGAGGCTGTTCACGAACTTGCAGGTCAGGCATGATAATGCGGGGTCAAGAGTCCTGGCTTCTCTCGATAATGAGAAGGCCTTTGACTCGGTAGAGTGGCATTTTATTTGGGAGACGATGTCCTGTCTTAATTTCCCTCCCTCTTTTATTAAATGGGTCCAACTATTGTATCAGGCGCCTACAGCGCGTATTAGAGTGAACGGCTTTCTTTCCCGACCCTTTAAGTTGTACAGAGGTACAAGGCAGGGTTGCCCCCTGTCTCCACTGCTGTTTGCCTTGATAATGGAGCCTCTTACTCAATTAATCAATAATAGCTCCTTGATAGAGGGATGGACGATAGCTGGGATACAAGAGAAGGTGTCGCTCTATGCGGACGACCTGTTGGTGTACCTGGCTGACCCTGGCCCCTCCTTGGAAACTCTGCTTGATGTGGTGAACGGATATGGTAGATTTTCAGGACTGCGAGTGAACTGGGCTAAATCCAGTCTCTGTATAGTGGATGTGGAGGAAGAGATTGATATCTCTCCGGTGTCTCCCCTGAAAGTGGTGGACAGTTTCCTTTATTTGGGGATTCAAATACATAGGGACCCTCGACAGTTTTGTCATCTGAATCTGAGGCCCACTATGGAATATGTCACACGTAAGTTGGAGGCCTGGGAAAATCTTCCCTTGACCTTAATAGGCAGGATCAACATTATTAAAATGGTATTGCTGCCTAAGTTATTGTATGTGTATAGGGCGGCTCCTGTGGGGATCCCCAAGTCCCATTTTGAAGTCTTAGATAAAACCGTGTCCCGATTCCTGTGGTGTCATCAGGCCCCAAGGATAGCAAGGAAAACGTTGAAAGCCTCTTATTTACAGGGGGGTTTGCAGCTCCCGGACTTGTATATTTACTATATAGCGACACGCCTGATGTACGCTTCCTGGTGGATCAGAGCGGATTCCAATAACCCAGCAGTGGTGCTGGAGGCAGCATTGGTCGGGTCGTATGAAGCCCTAACGAACCTGGTTTATAGGGGAGGCGGGGTTCTGGCCGGGGGGAGATATACGGAGGCTATGGTGACGGTTATAGAGGCCTGGACGAGATTTGTGGATACACATGCGGTTACTCAAGCAGGAGACATCTGGTCTCCGTATGTCCCTCTATGGCGCAATAAACACCTTCCTGAGCTTCTACACTTGCCAGATTTTGAATTTTGGCCTAGGAAAGGGCTTAAGTACTTGACACAGCTGTTCCAGGATGGGGTCTTTCGTTCTTTTGGGAGTCTACAGTCGGACTTCCTGTTACCCCAGACGAGTTTTTATCGTTTCCTCCAACTGAGACACGCTTGTGATAAGCAATTTCACTCTTTGACCCTGAGCTTGAAGTGCGGTCCTTTAGAATCGGTAGCTAGGAGGGAGCAACCGTATAAACCAATTTCCTCCTTCTATGGCGCAATCATAAAGTTGCAGGAGTCCCCTATCCGGCGATCATTTGTCAGGTGGTCGGCGGATATCCCAGAGTTGGAGGATTCTCATTTGGAGGAATGGCGTCTGGGGTGGAGGAAGTCTGTTATAAGCGCCCGCGATCAACTCATTCAGGCCAAATGGATACATAGGGTGTATCTGACCCCGATGCGGCTATACCAGATGAGGCAGATTCCGAGTCCTGGGTGCGACAGGTGTGGGGGGGATAGAGGATCCTTCTTTCACATGGTTTGGCAATGTCCGGCACTACAAATTTACTGGAAGGGAGTGTGCAATTTCATTAATGTTAAGTTGGGATTGCCAGGGATCTGTGACCCGATAGTGTGCGTTATGGGGCTGGTTTCTGATGTGACCCCATCCAAATATAGTAGAATACTGCTGCGACTTTTGATGTTTTATGGTAGGAAGATTATACTTCTAAACTGGAAACCTCCCAAGTGTCCCACGGTGGATCAGTGGGTGCAACTTATTAACAAAGATCTCCTGATGTACAAATTGACGTATGAAGCGAGGGGAGTCCCTGATCGTTTTGACAAAATATGGGGTGTGTGGGTGCAGGCGGAGGGCACGATTTGAGACCCATTACTGGTTGGGACTGCGCCGCCCAATTGTGTGGTTGTGTGTGTGGATGTGGAGTGAGTATGTACAGACCTCTTTTTTCCTTGTTTTTTTTGTACGGCAACAGCGATGCTCTGTAATTGGGATACAATTATGTCTTTTACTGCTGTACACTATATACCTGATGACATTGTCTGGTCGTGCTTACGTGTGTGACTATTATGTGGAGTTGTTTCCCCTTGGGAATGTTGTATAAATTGAAAAGTGTTAAATAAACGCTATAAAAAAAAAAAAGAAGAGTAGTGCTTTAAAACATAACCATACCTTTCTTGTGAAAATCCGGTCCTCTAATCCTGAAAAAAATGCTTCTTTTTATTTGCATGCACTTTTTTTGGTGCATTGTGGGTGGGACCACTGTTTGGTGCACCATTATCATCCACCATAGCACAGCCGAAGCACAGCGTCTCCTCCTCTTCTTCAGTTGACATTCCATGAGATGTTATAGCAGGTAGTGATGCCACAGGGAATGCCAGGTGCACCAAACAGAGTGGCCCCACCCACTATGCTCCAACAACCTTATTTGCATAAATACTTTAAGCAGAATTTCTCAGGCTTAGAGGTCCAGATTTTCCCAACGAAGGTATGGTTCTGGTGGTATGCTTACTTTGACATTGATTTTGGAGGTGACATACTCCCTTTAACACAACAAAAACCCATTCCAAAGTGCAATTAATGTATGTAGTAACTTGTATGGACAGTGTGATACATTGCAAGTGTTACAGGGTAGATCAGTCTTTTCTCAGGATACTACATTAGATGTTTCTCCACCTTGCAGTCTGGCACACCATTATTAGTGTACCCTCCTTGTGCATCTTGGGGAAATAGGGCTTTAACGTACAGTTTTTACAGAAGTAAAGATCATATATACTAAACAGTTCTTTCTTTGGCTACAGCAAATTCTGGTTTAGCAACATAATTACTGAATTTATGTGCTTATTTTAATGTTATTATGGGCTCAGGAGGCAAACGAATGGTAAATTGAGCAATATTTTACATTTTGGCATGGGTTTTGACCGTGGATGATGTGGATTAGGGATCACCATATTCCGCTTGGTAAGGCCACAGAAGAAGAAGTTTGAGAAGCCCTTAATACATATGTTCTTTTCTTTTATCTAGTGCAGGGTTGCACAACCTATGGCCCATGGGCCGCATACAGCCCAGAATGCCATATTGTGCACCCCCAGACCTGCTAGTTTGTCTGGTAGCTGCTCTAAGTGGTGCTCCTCTACCGAGGCGAGGTGAGGCGGCTGCCTTAAGCAGCGCCATCTAGTGGAAAGCAGGGGGCGGCGATTTAAAACAGTAGAATGACAGTGCAGTACTGTATGTGCTGGCGGAAAACCTGCCTCAGCGCACACAGGCACTGCTGCCGCCTGCACTATATGCCTGGGTAGTAGCGAGGGGGTGCAGACAGGGATGTGTCCTGAAGGGGTGCCAGAGCGGGTGACAGTCCTCCTTGTGCATGGACTTCAGACTCGCAAGACAGATCAGGGCACAGGCGGTGATCAGTTGTTCTGAACTACAAGACAGCTCAGTGCTTGCTGGGTAGACAGCAGCCTAGAAGAAAGCTCCTCCTCCCAGCCTGCTCCTGGCCAGAGGAGCCACACTGCTGTAAGAATTGCTAGTTAGAGCCCCCCTCCCCCACCCTTACAGTCTTAGGGCTCTTTCACACCTGCGTTCTTGTCTTCCGGCATAGAGTTACGTCGTCGGGGCTCTATGCCGGAAGAATCCTGATCAGGATTATCCCAATGTATTCTGAATGGAGAGAAATCTGTTCAGGATGCATCAGGATGTCTTCAGTTCAGGACCGGAACTTTTTTGGCCGGAGAAAATACTGCAGCATGCTGCGCTTTTTGCTCCGGCCAAAAATTCTGAACGCTTGCCGCAAGGCCGGATCCGGAATTAATGCCCATTGAAAGGCATTAATCCAGCCTTAAGCTAAACGTCGTTCCGGCGCATTGCCGGATCCGACGTTTAGCTTTTTCTGAATGGTTACCATGGCTGCCGGGATGCTAAAGTCCTGGCAGCCATGGTAAAGTGTAGCGGGGAGCGGGGGAGCAGCATACTTACCGTCCGTGCGGCTCCCGGGGCGCTCCAGGGTGACGTCAGGGCGTCCCAAGCGCATGGATCACGTGATCGCATGGGCACGTCATCCATGCGCATGGGGCGCTCTGACGTCACTCTGGAGCGCCCCGGGAGCCGCACGGATGGTAAGTATACCGCTCCCCCGCTCCCCGCTCCTACTATGGCAACCAGGACTTTAATAGCGTCCTCGGTGCCATAGTAACACTGAAAGCATTTTGAAGACGGATCCGTCTTCAAATGCTTTCAGTACACTTGCGTTTTTCCGGATCCGGCGTGTAATTCCGGCAAGTGGAGTACACGCCGGATCCGGAAAAACGCAAGTGTGAAAGAGGTCTTAGGGTACTTTCACACTTGCATTTTTCTTTTCCGGCATTGAGTTCCGTCACAGGGGCTCTATACTGGAAAATAACTGATCAGTTTTATCCCCATGCATTCTGAATGGAGAGTAATCCTTTCAGGATGCATCAGGATGTCTTCAGTTCAGTCTTTTTGACTGATCAGGCAAAAGATAAAACAGCAGCATGCTACGGTTTTATGCCCAAAAAACTGAACACTTGCCTGAATGCCGGATCCGCCATTTTTTTCCATAGGAATGTATTAGTGCGCAGACCGAAAAAAGTTGAAAAAAAATGCCGGATCCGTTTTGCCTGTTGACACTGGAAAGACTGATCTGGCATTTCAATGCATTTTTCTGACTGATCTGGCATTTTTCTGACTGATCAGGATCCTGATCAGTCTTACAAATGCCATCAGTTGGCATACGTTTTGCCGGCCCTGGCAGGCAGTCCCGGCGACGAAACTGCTTGCCGGATCACTCTGCCACAAGTGTGAAAGTAGCCTTATCCAGTAGCTGGTGTTTATGCAGCCAGACATTCCCAGGGTTGGTGTAAATGATGCAGCTGTGTAGTCAGGGCCGAGGTCGGAGAGGGAGGGTTGTCAGGCCATGCAGTGCTTACAGCAACAGTACAGGGTGCTCAGTCCTGCCTTGTGCCCACCCCTCTAGCTGCAGGACTGCCCTTCCACTGCATGATGGCGCCACAGGAATCCTGCATAAAAGTGTATTATGTGTGTGTGATGTGTAGTATGAAATAGTGTGTGTGTGATGTGTAGTATGTAATAGTGTGTGTGTGATGTGTAGTATGTAATAGTGTGTAATGTGTAGTATGTAATAGTGTGTGTGATGTGTAGTATGTAATAGTGTGTGTGATGCGTAGTATGTAATAGTGTGTGTGATGCGTAGTATGTAATAGTGTATGTGTAATGTGTAGTATGTAATAGTGTGTGTGATGCGTAGTATGTAATAGTGTGTAATGTGTAGTATGTAATAGTGTGTGTGTGATGTGTAGTATGTAATAGTGTGTGTGTGATGTGTAGTATGTAATAGTGTGTGTGATGTGTACTATGTAATAGTGTGTGTGATGTGTAATATGTAATAGTGTGTGTGTGATGTGTAGTATGTAATAGTGTGTGTGATGTGTAGTATGTAATAGTGTGTGTGATGCGTAGTATGTAATAGTGTGTGTGTAATGTGTAGTATGTAATAGTGTGTGTGATGCGTAGTATGTAATAGTGTGTAATGTGTAGTATGTAATAGTGTGTGTGTGATGTGTAGTATGTAATGGTGTGTGTGTGATGTGTAGTATGTAATAGTGTGTGTGATGTGTAGTATGTAATAGTGTGTGTGATGTGTAATATGTAATAGTGTGTGTGTGATGTGTAGTATGTAATAGTGTGTGTGTGATGTGTAGTATGTAATAGTGTGTGTGTGTGATGTGTAGTATGTAATAGTGTGTGTGTGTGTGTGTGTGTGTGTGTGATGTGTAGTATGTAATAGTGTGTGTGTGTGATGTGTAGTATGTAATAGTGTGTAATGTGTAGTATGTAATAGTGTGTGTGATGTGTAGTATGTAATAGTGTGTAATGTGTAGTATGTAATAGTGTGTGTGATGTGTAGTATGTAATAGTGTGCAATGTGTAGTATGTAATAGTGTGTGTGATGTGTAGTATGTAATAGTGTTTGTGATGTGTAGTATGTAATAGTGTGTGTGATGTGTAGTATGTAATAGTGTGTGATGTGTAGTATGTAATAGTGTGTGTGATGTGTAGAATGTAATAGTGTGTAATGTGTAGTATGTAATAGTGTGTGTGTGATGTGTAGTATGTAATAGTGTGTGTGTGATGTGTAGTATGTAATAGTGTGTGTGATGTGTAGTATGTATTAATGTGTAGTATGTAATAGTGTGTAATGTGTAGTATGTAATAGTGTGTAATATGTAGTATGTAATAGTGTGTAATATGTAGTATGTAATAGTGTGTGTGATGTGTAGTATGTAATAGTGTGTGTGTGTGTGATGTGTAGTATGTAATAATGTGTAATGTGTAGTATGTAATAGTGTGTGTGATGTGTAGTATGTAATAGTGTGTAATGTGTAGTATGTAATAGTGTGTGTGATGTGTAGTATGTAATAGTGTGTAATGTGTAGTATGTAATAGTGTGTGTGATGTGTAGTATGTAATAGTGTGTAATGTGTAGTATGTAATAGTGTGTGTGATATGTAGTATGTAATAGTGTGTGTGATGTGTAGTATGTAATAGTGTGTAATGTGTAGTATTTAATAGTGTCTGTGTGATGTGTAGTATGTAATAGTGTGTGTGTGTGATGTGTAGTATGTATTAATGTGTAATGTGTAGTATGTAATAGTGTGTAATGTGTAGTATGTAATAGTGTGTGTGTGTGTGTGTGATGTGTAGTATGTAATAGTGTGTGTGATGT